>NC_039362.1:28688615-28988615 GCF_003573695.1 Papaver somniferum | reverse complement strand
TAAAAACACATCAAAAGGTCACGAAATTGTAAGGTTTGGAGAGAAAAAACATCACACGGAGCGAAAGCTAGGGTTTCAGAGAGATTCTTTAATCGTAACGATATCTCTAAACTTTTCTTATATATATATCATGGATGCTTATACATCCATGAGTAGATAAACACCTATTGATTGAGGATGAATTCTAAGTTGTAAACTTGATTTGATTTAATACATGAATCTATTTTGATTTTTTCATATGATTATCGTTTATTTCTACTATGAGTAAATTGATTGATTGATTGTTCTAGGTGGCCAACTAAATCAGTTTATTGATTAATCTAAAGCTAGTAAAGGGTTAGGATATCCATGTAATTGTTGAATAACCCATACACAAGTAGAAAACATGAAACCTTGCAGAGGGATTCTGTAGAGCAATCACGTGTAGAAACAACACTAGAAAGTGGACCTTGCGCTAAGTGTCTAACTACTAGGATTAATCTAAGTCACAAAACATAAAGCATTCGACCAAGCTACACCTTGAGTGCGCTACTAGTTGGTGGTTTGGACGAATATAATATGGTATTCGAGCGCTTCGGTACCCAGTGACTAAAGAACTTTAGAGAATAACACTGCACTAGCTGCTTTTCTACGGTTGGTGATAATCTATGATTAATGACGAATAGATGAATATATTAACTCATTGACGGTTTATATACGAAGAAGGATTCCTCGATCATATCTCTCCCTATTGCTTACAACTTAATATTTTCAATTGTTTATATTTACTTTATTCAAATCTAAAAAAAAAACCCCTTTGTGACACTTTGACAATACTAAAACTCACTGCTCTTCATGGGAACGATCCTTACTTCCACTATATTACCAGTTAATTGTGTGGAAATAAGATTATTAATTTGTAGAGCCTACGACAGCCGGCATATACTTATATGAGAATATAATCAATTGAACAACTCTACGAGTAACACAATTAGATTCATTTGATTATCATTTGGTCTAGAAGTGTTAAGATGAACATGGTTAAGACAAAAGTGTTCATATGGTTAACTTCAGTTAACTGGTATTGAGCCAAATCAATAGTACGGTTACTCATATCTAAATGAAGGTATATTTTATTTGTGCGTAACAAGCTAAGACCATCTAACGGCTGAAAGATATTAGCTTGGATATTAAATCAGGTTTTCATATCAAACCCTGATTTGAAGACTATATAAGGGAGAACTCTAGCAACTGGGAAACCTAATCCCCACACCTACTGTGTGATACTAGTTGCGACTAGAGTCGATTCTCCTTTAACCTAGGTTTTTCCTAAAACCATTATAGGTTAACGACTTGAAGACTTCATTGAGATTCTGAAGCCAGACCCAACTATTTTCTCTGTAGTTGCGTGTTTTGATCTTACTTGCTCTATCCTATTGAGTACTATCTTCTCTAAGATTTGCTCAAGATTAATATCCGATAGGTAAGATATAAAAAGTAATCACAAAGCTCTTCGTCTCAATCTTTGTGATTCCACAATAACTTGTTCTACTACCATATAGTTAATTTATTGTGAGGTGATTGATATTTCTAAGATGTTATTCGGGAATATAAGACCGTATTATCAATTGGTTCATGTTCACCTTGATTTATCAAACGACGGAACAAAACTTCGTAGGTATTTCTGTGGGAGACAGATTTATCTATTCAAATAGATTTTTCTGTGTGAGACAATTTTTTTTATCAAGTCTTCGACTTTGGGTTTTAACAACTCTTAGTTGTGGGTGAGATCAACTAAGGGAATCAAGTGCGTAGAGTCCTGCTGGGATTCAAAGGCGTAAGGAACGAGACTGTACATTAATCAGTGTGAGATTAGGCAGGGCTCAACTACATTCCAGTCCGAAGTTAACTTGTAGTAGGCTAGAGTCTGTAGCGGCTTAATGCAGTGTAGTGTTCAAATCTGGACTAGGTCCCGGGATTTTTTTTGCATTTGCGGTTTCCTCGTTAACAAAACTTCTGGTGTCTATGTTATTTCTTTTCTGCATTATATTTGTTTATATAATTGAAATACCACAGATTGTTCGTAATTCAATCAATTGGTAAATTCAACCTTTGGTTGTTGATTGAAATTGATTGATACTTGAAAATTGGTCTGTGCTACCGTTCAAGTTGTTTCTCATAATAAATAGGCTCACGGATTCTATCTGTTCGATTTGCTGATATATTGAGAAACAAAGATATAACTCTTGGATATATTTCCCTGATTGAGTCTGACTGTCTAGATGGTTCTTTTGGAGTTAGTCCATACAGATTGCCTAAACGAAATATTGGGTGTGGTTGTTAGATTCCCGTTTTTTTCAAAATTCATTACGATCCCATGATATTCGTTGCCAATTTTTAATGACAAAAATAGGGAGAATAATTTAGTAGTTTCGCACTACATACATATGGTTTACTGATCATTATGTAAGAGGGAGTGAATCAATATTTATAAGTTTCACCTATTATGCAAAAGATGTAAGTCTTGATTAAGGGGGATAAACATATCACCGTAGTATTACTTCAAAGTTGTGATACAATTGAACTTTGAAGAAGATAATAATACTATATTTCCATATAACGACGATTGAGAATATTTGTTTTCAAAGTTGTGATTGTTACGGATCTTCAACAACAATGATGCTGAGTTGAACACGTTCAAAATCATTACAACTTCAAGTAACGAAGAATTTAAGGAGTTGAAGAAACCAAGAAAATCAAGCATGATGGATTCAAGGAGTTTTTTAAGATTTTTTTTTAATCCATTTGTATTGATAGTTTTGTCACTAAAATTGGCAAGGGAGAAGTTGTTAGAGTGTTGACCGGTCGAACTCACAAGTGTTGTTATATCAAGCTTGTTTTCAAATTTAGTTGTCAAAACTATATCTTGATTTCTTTATACAGTTAGTCAAGTCTCGGACTAGGATAAAAGATGTAGTTGAGAATCATACATCACTGAGTTCTATTGTTGAAGTCGAAGATCAGCTGAAGTTTTTGGAGAACTTCTTCAACGAAAGGTAAGTGAAGACTGAACCACCTATTTCTCAAGTTATATTCATCTTTATATCTAGGAGACATTGCCGCGTAACTAATTAGACTATCATAAGCATATCAAGAATTTCGAGTTAAGTTCATCTTGGTAATTGGTTCTCAAAATATATATGACTAAGTTTAATGAACATTTGTTCATACTTGATGAATTTCGGTTAAGAACAATTTATTGTTCGTAATCTAAATTATGATTCAAGATTATCATTCGAGAGCCTGGAACAGTGATATGTGTCATTCATGTAATTTGGGAATGTTTTGAATTGATGTAGAGAGAAATATAAAACTACTGAAAATCTGGATATAGGACAGCATGCATACCAATTTAACAAACTGGGAAAATTGTTATAGGTCTAGAGCCGTAGTACATATACCCAGTATACGTACCGGCGTAGCTATAATTCAGCAGCAACTTAGTGGTATGCATACCCGGTATCCATACCACAAAAAGTCTGTGAACTCATAAACCTGGAATGGTACGCATACCTAGTATGCATACCGAAAAAACTGTTGGTTTTGAAACCAATGTGGTATCCATACCTGGTACGCAAACCGAAAAAGTTTTATATGTTTCTTAGTAATACTGACTACCTATAGCTACTTAGTTTCCTCAGTATCCCTCCGCCTTGGACTTCGAGAGTCACGCACGTGAATAACAAGTCCCTTGGATCGTATTCCAAACAACAAAGGAAGAACAGAGTGGTTACCAAACAGATTTATCGGTTTGGAATACGATAAAAGGGTTGATGACTCACATGCGTGACTGTAGAAGTCGAAGGCGCAGGGATACAGAGGAAACTAAGTAGCTAGGGGTAGTCTACTTGGTCTCAACTATACGAAGTTGGCATTAGATTTTGTATATCGGCTTAATTCCGAGAGTATTAAAAATTGGACTAGGTTTAGGGGTTTTTCTGCATTTGCGGTTTCCTAGTTAACAAAATCTTGTTGTGTCATTTACTTTGTTTTCCGCATTATAATTAAGTAAATTACACAGGTACATTAATCCGAATTACTTGACATTGTTCCTAATAGTCAATCGATTATTACCGTAACTATTGTCAAGTGAATATCTTGTTGTCGTATTATTTCGACCTCGTCCATAAACAATCACACAAAGTATAAGACTTAAATTGTATTGTCTCGACTCTGTCCACATACGATCACTTAAGATACCAGACATATAAGTTGATACTTAAAAGATTGTTGTGTATTTGGGTACCCTCATCTTTTCAGTCAGGATTTCAAACGAGAGTGCTAAAAAAATGTTACATAAAAGTAACTAATAGTAACCAAATCGGCCGAAAGTCGCAGACCTTTTTTATTTTTTTTTTGGAAGGGATCGCATAATTAATGAGCTGTTATGGGCTCGTCCCAGCATCAAATAAATAATAACAACAACCATGGAAAAAGACTAACAAAGAAAACGGAAAACAACATCAAAAACCACGGATTAATTATAAACAAAAGAGCTTGGAGTACAAAAGAAATAAAATACTCATGGTTATGGTCTTTTCATGGTCACAAAATGGTAAAAAAGAATACGGATATCAAGTTATTATTAGGGCTATATGGAATAAATCAGACTCGATTGATTTTGGAGGACAACCTGAAGCTGTGAAGTTGAAGAACTTTTGGAGAAAGATCTGGAGAATGAACATGGTAGGTCGGAAAACCTACAATAAAATACTGCAAGTGCACAATGTCTAACTAGTAGAACAATGGCAAGTACATTTCGTTCCCACGAGGAGTGTGAAATACTACTACTAACTAATATCAAAAGTAACTAATCGACAAGATGATGTTTTAAAGATTTTTCAAGAATTGGAACAAAATGATATAATATAAAATTCTAACAATAAACAAAGTTGGAATGGGTTATTAGGATTTTCGGTTTCCACCAATCAATTATGCAAACTCTACTAATCTTTAAAAAATATATACCATGCATTTTTAAATACTGTTTCTCCGCTATAGTTTTCTTCGCTTCATGGGTAGTGATTTTAAAGCATTACCTATCAATCCTAAAGCATATCACGTCAAAGAATTTAACCCAAGCACGCCATATCAATTGAAAAGCATAAATAATCAAGAAAATCACCTGAGCAATTATAAACCAAGCTATTATGAAGAAAAACTACTAATCAATCAAATCATTATTAAGCATATAATGTAAAGTTTCACAATAAAATTGATTTCCACCTAAACCCTAACATGACTCTAGATAAACATGGATTTCTCAAAAGCCATAAACATATTCAAAATCAAAACTAGCTAAGCAAAAACTAAAATGGAAAATCAAAACTCTCAAACCCTAGATGTTGTTCACGGCTCTCTGCCGCGCCCAGTTGCTGTTGTAGGAGCCGCGATCGGTAGCATTCACCATTTTTGTCGCAAACACCATTTTAACTTCACGTTTAACCGTTTTCCTTCCGGATGATCGAAATCACTTGTACTTTCTACAAAAGCACTAAAATAATATTATTAGTAAAAATATCGAGTCCTAACTAATATAAATATGGGTATAAAATATAGCATGTACGTGCTTATCAGAACACAATCCCTAGAGTGAAGACCTTTATCTGGAAATGCATACATTCTATCCTTCCTTTGAATGAGAGAATGGCCAGGAAACTCCCATATATCAACAAGATTTGTTCCATGTGTGGAAATAATGATGAAACCCTTACTCATATATCCATGAACTGTGAGCTTATCAAATCTGTGATAGTTTACCTAGGGTTTAGTCTAAATTTCTGTACTAACAACCTATCAGACTTCCACTACTGGATGCAGGACTGGTTCTACATAGGAAGAATGGACAGTTTAGGGAGTATTGAGTGGGCAGACATCATGGCAATTATTTGTTGGGAGACTTGGAAAACCAGATGTTATCTGGTTTTTAGGAAAATAACACCGAGTGCACTTAGAACTGGTAATAACATAGTGTACATGATAAACTGTAGTAGAAGAGACATGGGCTCTGAAAACCAGGAAACAAAAGTTAAGATTATATAAAATAAAAGACGGATTGATACTAACTTACCGGCTGTTAGAATTAATGTAGCTTTGAAGGTTAAGAGTGTCAGTGAGGAAGGAGGGTAGCTCTAATGCTTTCGGATCATGAGGGAAAAGTTACTGAAGCAAGATGCAGACGGATTGGAGCAAGGAATGAGGAAGAGCTAGAGGACACCGCGGCTTCCATGACGATCCAGTGGGCACATCAACTTAATCGTCCCCATATAGAAGTTGAGAGTGACAATGTGAAAGTCCTTGAAGCTGTTAGAATCCACTTAAAGATGGTGAAAAAAGATAAAACAAGATTGCATGCAACCAACAAGAAAAACTTTTTATTATGTAGTAGAAATCTAAAGGAGCTTAGTCTAGTTCCAAAATCTGAAAACCATATGGCAGATCTTTTAGTAACTTTTTATGTTGAACTAAACTTATGTAAGCAGTGGAAGGAGCCACATATTCACTCTTTCTTGGTATGTCTTCTTCAGGGAGGCGATATCACAAGCTATGCTATGTAATATCAGGGATGGTCCTGGTTTATTTATTTAAAAAAAAAGATTGATTTTAGAGGGTGGATATCTGAGCTTTGGGACTAACATAACGGACAGACTAATTTTATAAGAATAGGAGTGTGGGCTACATCCAGAGTTGTCCCCTTTAGTTCTGCTACTGGGCGCGGTGAACTTGCTCGGTTTCCTAACATGGTAAATGGATAATATGCTCTTCCCCGTAGGAACCAACCGGCCTAAAGGATAAACATTTGGGCATACTTCAGAAGTTCAGATTATAGTTACAGATGGTTTAATGTTCAGCTTTTTAACCATTTATTAGGTGGCTTGGTTGTTGGTAGTTTTAGGCAGGGTTAAAACTCAAAAGTACACCTTCCATCTGGTCATAGAAACTACTTTGAAGTGTGTCAGAAACCAATCTCTTACTTTTTAGTGTTGTGGGTAGATGGAGTATTCCAAATTGGGATGCTATTTTATGTCAAAATCACAGCAATATACAGTAGTTGTTCCACATAAAATATTAATTTTCCAGCTATTGTCAGCTGATAAATATAGCTACCTATATAGCTTAATCAATCATGTCACGATGTTGACGGAGACCCTAAAGAATTTCATACCATGTAAAATCCCACGACTAGTCAAGTAACCATATATTGTATTATTACACCATCATGGGAGACTTGTAGTGGATAATACGTGCATAGATTATTAGTTCACGTATTAATATTTTCTAGTCCATGCACATAAGTGCATAATACGTGCATTATTTTATACTAGCATCTCCTCTTTGACAAAAACAAATTTTGGAAGGAAAGAAATAAATTTCAGTAAAGTTTGACATGGTTGTAAATTAATTAGCCCAAAAATACACAAAGATTGTATTGCCTAAATTTCTCCGCCAATCAGGTAATTATTACTACTGAACTTGACTTTCTGCAAAACCTCGGCCAATCTTTGGATTTACTGCATGGATGAATGGCCCAAACCAAACAAAACTTGGTTCTCATCCTCCTCCTTTCTCCCCGACCATAGTTTGAGTAAAATCCGGAGTTGGAAAATAAAATTCCATTAAGAGTAAATATTTTTGAAAGAGAGGGTGATATTTAACGATCCCGTTATATTTCTTAAAAAAGCCAAAAAAAAAGATCGTTTCTCTATCTTAAATTCATTCACCAGTAACTTATTTTACCTCCTCAAACAGAGAGAAGAAGAGGATTTTCATTACATAGATAGATTCTCTCCCTCTTTTCCATCGTTGTACCTCAGAAGCTATCGTTTTCACCCAGATACGTCACTAGATCTCTCTTTCCCGAACAAAAAAACATCACGGATCAAGGTTTCTGATTCGGATCGAGGTTAGATCTCCTGATTCCTCTGTTTTGTTCTTTCTTTTCTGATTTTTATCAAGCTTTGATCGTTTTCGTTCTACAAATCCAACTTCAGATCTGTCAAAAGAATATATTGCTTTCTGATATGATTTTTTGATTTTTTTTTTCCTTCATTGATTGAAGAAGGTTAGATCTATTAATTAGAAGATTTGATTGATTGAAAAAGGTTTGATGTGATGTTTTTCTACGTAGAAGATTGATTAATCTCGAGATTAATTTAATTTCGTTTAATCTATCAAAACTGTATATCGTTCTTCTTCGTGATTTCCGTGTTTCGTAAGGGATATTTGATTTGTATTCGTACACCAATTATCTCTCTGATTAGAGATTTTAGCTCGTGATATTAATTAATCGAAGAACTAACTTTTGTTTATTTTCTTTGTGATTTGCTCTGTTTTTTGTTGGTAAAATTGACTTTGACTTTGAGATCTGATAAAGTAATGTTCTGTTTTGTTAATCGTTTGCATGTTTCTATTGAGTTAGTAGTAATGCAGTAATGTATGCAAGTTTCGTAATTAATTGGATTTGGATCTTCGACTTTCGTGCAGAGTTCTTGTGTTGTTATTATTAGCTGTTGAACATGGCATCGACAGCAGCTGCATCATCAGGATGGCTGAGAGGGAAAGTCAAAGCTGTTACTTCTGGTGACTGTTTGGTTATTATGGGAAGTACTAGGGCAGAGATCCCACCTGAAAAGACAATCACATTGTCATCTCTCATGGCTCCACGATTGGTGAGTTACTACCCCCATTGCCCTATCCGACATTGTCTAGAATATGCAGCATTGGCAGCAATATTGATGCATGATTACTCTGGGGTTTTCTATAAATTATGAATACATGATTCCGGCCATTGTAATTTGTTGGAGGCTGCTTTGCTACACAAATCAGACACGCGACAAGAAAAGTATTTTCAAATAGCTTAGGCTCTTAAATAGTTCAAAGTTTCTGGGACAATTTTCCTTGCAGTTCTATTATACATGTACTTACAGCTGATTCCGTTCTGTTTCGTCATACTTTAGGCTCGAAGAGGTGGTGTTGACGAGCCTTTTGCATGGGAAAGCAGAGAGTTTTTGAGGAAGCTCTGTATCGGAAAGGTATTGTCTTGGTTTAATTGCAAACTGTTGATTTGGATTGTCGTCCTGATTTTCTTGTCATCTTAATCTAATTATATACTTTATTTATTGATGCAGGAAGTAACCTTTAGAGTGGATTACACTGTACCATCCATAGGGAGGGAATTTGGTTCAGTTTTCCTTGGTGATAAGAATCTTGCATTGCTAGTTGTTGCGGAAGGCTGGGCAAAGGTTAGAGAACAGGGCGGCAACCAAAAAGGGGAAGCCAGCCCTTATTTGTCCGAACTTCTTCGCCTTGAAGAGCAAGCTAAGACACAAGGTTTAGGTCGCTGGAGCAAGGCAAGTTTATTTAATATTTTTCTTCTTTTTCTTTGTCAACCCATCAAAGTAAAAGAAAAAGTGATGTTGCCATAGTTTTGAGAGCCTTATATAATAATGCTTATTCACTTTTGTAATTTATGTTACCCTTGTGTGTATGCCAACTATCTAATAGACTAAGATTAATGTGAGAGCATTGAGTGTACACCTAATTCTACATAATATTTATTAGTTGTTGTAATCTGCACTGCAGGAACCTGGTGCTTCTGAGGCTGCAATCAGGGACTTACCTCCATCTGCTATTGGAGATCCTAGTAACTTGGATGCTATGGCCCTATTGGCTGCAAACAAGGGAAAACCTATGCAAGGAATTGTGGAGCAAGTTCGTGATGGAAGTACTGTCCGTGTTTACTTGCTTCCAGAATTCCAGTTTGTTCAAGTTTTTGTTGCCGGAATTCAGGTATTAACCACGCTTAGTCGCTAGCTTTATACTGCCCTGCTTTCATCCTGGCGTTGTTTCTTCCTACTTACGCTGCCAACTTAATTATCTTTTTGTTTTCAGTCACCATCCATGGGAAGACGAGCACCAGTAGAAACAGTTGCTGAACCCGAAGCAGCTTCTACTAATGAAGCAAACGGAGATGCTTCTGCTGAACCCCGACCTCTAACAACAGCACAAAGGCTTGCAGCCTCTTCAGCCTCTTCTAATGAAGTAGCTCCAGATCCGTTTGGAAGGGAAGCAAAGCACTTTACAGAGACTCGTGTTTTGCATAGAGATGTGAGTTCATTATCTTTATGACTTATGTGTCATCATCATCTTATATTTTTGTTTGGTCTGAGTTTTATGTTCGACTTGCAGGTGCGTATTGTCTTGGAGGGTGTTGACAAGTTCAGCAATCTAATTGGATCCGTATACTATCCTGATGGTGATTCAGCAAAGGATTTGGCTTTGGAGCTTGTAGAACATGTAACTTGTTTCTGTCACCTTGTGTTTATATCCTTTAGTTCCATTCACAACATTGCTTAGCATGGAGCTAATCCTCTATTTGCAAATGAATTTCGTTTTAATACTGGTAGTACTTATTTTTAATCTCGTGTATGAAGGATACATACTGAATAATGTTCTCTTGTATTTTGTCTCCCCACCTAGGGTTTGGCTAAATTTGTGGAGTGGAGTGCCAACATGATGGAGGAGGATGCTAAGCGGACATTGAAGACTGCTGAACTTAAAGCAAAGAAGGATCGTTTAAGAATCTGGACTAACTACATTCCACCAGTTACAAATTCAAAAGCAATTCATGACCAGAATTTCACTGGAAAGGTCAGTGTTCAACCTAATGCTTTCAGGAAGAGTAAGCTGCACATTGTATTATCTCATACTCCTGTGCCTTTGATCCTTGCTGCAGGTGGTAGAAGTTGTGAGCGGAGACTGTGTCATAGTAGCTGATGATGCTGTACCATTTGGTAGCCCATTAGCAGAACGGCGTGTCAATCTCTCTAGTATCAGATCTCCAAAGCTGGGCAATCCTCGTAGGGATGAAAAACCAGCTCCTTATGCCCGTGAAGCTAGGGAATTCCTGCGTACTCGCCTTATTGGCCGTCAGGTTTGTTGCAATAGTCTTCCCAATTTATACCTCTTTTTGGGCAGCTCGGTAAATTTAGTCTATTCATCAGATTTTGATATTTTTTACAGTGGTTCATTGTTCGCTAAATTGCTTTTCAGGTAAATGTTTCTATGGAGTACTCTAGAAAGGTTGGCACCGTTGACGGACCTGTGCCAACAACTGCGGCCGCAGACTCCAGGGTCATGGATTTTGGATCGGTCTTTCTGGTGTCTTCATCAAAAGTTGACGGTGATGACGCAGCCCCTGCTCCAGCTACAGGCAACCAACCAGCAGGGACAAATATCGGTGAACTGGTTATAGCTCGTGGCTTTGGGACCGTTATCCGACACAGAGACTTTGAGGAAAGGTCAAATTATTATGACTCACTATTGGCTGCTGAATCGCGTGCTATTGCTGGGAAGAAAGGAATCCATTCTGCCAGGGATCCTCCAGTGATGCACATTACAGACTTGATGACGGTCAGATATTGTACCACTTTCCCCCAATGTTTTCTCCTATCAAACATTCATCATGGTTGGCTCATAGTATTTTTGTTTTTCCACTCAGACTTCTGCAAAGAAAGCCAAAGATTTCTTACCGTTCTTGCAAAGAAGTAGAAGGCTGCCTGCTGTTGTGGATTATGTTCTTAGTGGGCACCGGTTTAAGTTGCTCATTCCTAAGGAGACTTGCAGCATCGCATTTGCATTATCTGGAGTTAGATGCCCTGGTCGCGATGAGCCTTATTCACAAGAAGCCATTGCCTTGATGAGAAGGAAGATTCTTCAAAGGGATGTAGAGGTATGTGCCGTTTCTTTTCCCTGCATTTACTCAAAGCTTCTTTCACACACCTTCTCTAGCTAACTCATGGTTTTGTTTTTGTTCTATTAATGCAGGTTGAAGTAGAAACCTGCGATAGAACTGGAACGTTTTTGGGTTCTTTATGGGAGGGTAAGACCAACATGGCTGTGGCACTTCTAGAAGCTGGTTTAGCAAAGCTATCTTCCTTTGGTGCTGACAGGATTCCAGACTTCCACCTCCTTACACGAGCCGAGCAGTCCGCAAAGAGTCAGAAATTGAAAGTATGTTAAGATCCCTGAAAATTATGTATATTTACCATCTTCGAAAAACTTAGTTTTGATATTTTCTATTTTGTTTTGTTCCCAGATATGGGAGAACTATGTTGAGGGGCAAGAAGTTGCGAATGGTTCAACTGCTGGAAACAGAAAGCAGGAAGTTCTCGAGGTGCTTGGCCAAACTCCGTCTTATAATTGTTCAACTGCTTTCATAAGAATTTTAATTTTTTGAGCAAGAACCGTCTTTTTCTGTGTTCAGGTTGAAGTCACAGAAGTTTTGGGTGGTGGAAAGTTTTATGTCCAAGCAACCAAGGATCAGAAGGTGTCCTCTATCCAACAGAAGCTTGCTTCATTGAACATCCAAGAAGCACCTCTTATTGGTTCTTTTAATCCAAAGAAGGGCGATATTGTTCTTGCTCAGTTCAGTGCCGACAATTCTTGGAATCGTGCTATGGTAAGAATCACAAGCTAAAGTTGGCAAAAAAATCAACAACAAAAACTTAGGGTCTTTTTGTTTATCAAGTTCAGAGATTGGTTATTGTAGTTTCCGAATGAGCAAGTTACATTAGTATGCTTTCATAATTGTTGATTACTAGGATAAAACCTTTAGAGGGTTGGATCTTTATTTTTGCCGAGGGAAATTCAGCTTAAGAGATTACATTTATTCTGTTTTCAAATGATCTTATCTACCATAGATCTTTGTAACTAACTTTCATGCTTATTTTGTATCCAGATTGTCAACACACCCCGAGGACCTGTTGAATCACCCACAGATAGTTTTGAGGTCTTTTATATTGACTATGGTAATCAAGAAGTTGTTCCTTACAGCCGGTTACAGACTATTGAACCATCAATGGCCTCCGCACCTGGACTTGCTCAGTTATGCAGCCTTGCTTTTATCAAGGTCCCAAGCCTAGAGGATGATTATGGTCAAGAAGCAGCCGAATATCTGAGTGATTGGACCCTAAATAGTTCCAAAAAGCTCAAGGCCATGATTGAGGATAGGGATAATTCAGGTGGGAAATTAAAAGGGCAAGGAACCGGGACTGTCCTTATTGTTACCCTAGTTGATGTGGAAACAGAGTCCAGCATCAATGCGGCTATGCTCCAGGTTCAAATCCTCACATTTTTAACCTTTTTTTGTCTTCTCCCGTCTCGTCATTGCATGATTTCTTACTGAAGTTTATCTTAAATGTATTAATACAGGAAGGACTTGCTAGGTTAGAGAAGAGGAACAGGTGGGACAAAAGAGAAAGGCAGACCACCCTAGATCAGTTGGAAGAATTCCAGGAAAAAGCAAAGAAAGAGAGGCTGAATATTTGGTGTTACGGACATGTTGAGTCGGATGATGAGGACTCGGGTCCTCCAGTTGCTAAGAAAACCGGTGGCCGCCGGCCCTAAAATACACAAAAAAAGAGAAATTTCTCGTGGTTAGGAATGGTTTTAGAACAGAAACTTCTTGAAGAACTATCTTGTTTTTGTTTCAGATTTTTTTTTTCCTTTTTTCCTTTCCGATTTTAGTTTCATAGACACTAAGCAAAAGGTTAAAGTATTTAAATTTAAATATCTAATTTACAATAAGGCATATCACTTCCTGTTTGCTATCTCCTTGAATGTAAGAGGCAGCAGTGAGAATTTTCGTATCATAGCAGAAATTTTAATAACCTTTTGTATCGATGTTGTACTGTGTTCGCGGAGAGTCCTTCACACTGTATTAGCCAACGGAGTTTGTGTTTCATTGATCAAAAGTATAGTTTTTTTGTTTTGTTTTGTTTTGTTTTGTTTTGTTTTCTTATGTTTTTATTTCTTTGCGTGTGTGTCTACCAGACTTATGTATTAACATGGTTAAAGACCATTTATGTCATCTCCCCTCCTTTAAAATGCTAAGTCATATAAGCTCCCACGTCGCACGGTGAGTGTGACACCCCCTCAAATTAAATTAGATAAAAGTTTCGAGGAAGAGTAATTCTGGTGACGACAAGTGGAGAGATTCTATTGGTCGAGATATTAAAACATAAATTAAACTATGTTTACACCCTATATTTAACAGACCGTTTGTAACACCGTTAGCAAAAACATGGATATACAACACTCATGTGAGTATTTGCAGCCAAAAAATAACTTACACTTGGTTTACGCCAAAAACTTAACTGTACGTTAATAACATCAGTTAAGTGTACAATACACCCGTAAGAAATCTGAAAATTGCAGCTCCTTTTTCTTTTCTCCCAAATAAACTTCTTTCTTTTTTTGCCTCCGCCATCTTGATTTTCTGCGAGAGGTTCAATGTTCAACCCTAAGTCCTTAGCAAGTATCGACTACACCACTGTAAGGACTAACCTTACAAATTAGCTCAAGAATGGATAAATCCCTAAGGATTGAAGAAGAACAGAAGAGGGAGAAGTTTTCTTAGATTTACTTTTTCATGTCTATCCTTACAGCTCGACTGAGTATAAGAATACTCACAAGACCACTCGTGCGACTCGCACAAGCACAAACAATGACCGTACAATTCAAACAAGCAGATGGGCGCCAATAACCTAGGGTCAGCCCTTAACAACTATTCTTAAGCAAATTTAAACCTAACTAACTTGGGTCCTGACAATACCCTCTACTCCTCCAAATCCTTGACCTCAAGGATTAGCTTTGGAAACTGGTTTGACATGAAGTCCTTGTCCTCGCAAGTAGCATCTTGAGCTGATAAATTCTCCCATTGCACTAACACTTGGGTGATGCTCTGGTTACCCTTCTTAACTTGCCTGCTATCCAAAATTTGCAGAGGATTCACCTTCATCTCCTTGTCCTTGTTCAACTTGGGCAATGTAGTTTAAGGCTGCAATCCTGCTCCTAGCTTGGCCTTCAACTGGGAGACATGGAATGTGGGATGAATCTTGGACTCTGGTGGAAGTTGCAGTTTGTAGGCCACCTTCCCAATCCTCTCAAGTACCTTGTAAGGGCCAAAGAATTTGGCAACCAACTTTAGGTTTTTCCTTAATTGCACTGATGTATGTCTGTAGGGATGGAGCCTTAAATACACCCAATCACGTTCTTTGAACTCCCTTTCAATCCTCTTCTTATCTGCCTGCTGTTTCATCCTGTGATGAGATTCTTCAAGCACCCCTTTCAGCATTTGCCCCATGATTAATCTCTGTTGTAGATACTCATCTTCACCAAGTATGATTCCAACATTTGTTGTAGATACACCAAATTGTGGAGGCTTATACCCATACAGAGCTTTAAAAGGTGTTAGCTTCAGGCTGGTATGGTAACTAGT
The DNA here is from genome assembly GCF_003573695.1 of Papaver somniferum. NCBI lineage: Eukaryota > Viridiplantae > Streptophyta > Magnoliopsida > Ranunculales > Papaveraceae > Papaver > Papaver somniferum. The sequence continues at coordinate 28,973,296 of NC_039362.1, read as the reverse complement.
GTTAAACCACCACTCAGCCAGTGCTAACCATGACACCCATTTGTTAGGTTTATAACTTGTCATGCACCTCAAATAAGTTTCAAGGCATGCATTCACCCTCTCAGTTTTCCCATCTGTTTGAGGGTGATAAGCAGTACTTAGGTGCAAGAAAGTTCCCATTCTTGTCAGTAGGCATTGCCAAAAGTTGCTCAGGAAAACACTATTTCTATCTGACACTATGGTCTTGGGTAGTCCATGCAATTTAATGACTGAGTCAAGCATTACCTTGGCCACTGTTGCAGGGTGTAGGGATGGCTGAGTGATAAGAAGTGGTTGTATTTGGTATACCTATCCACTACCACCAATATAATCTCCCTTCCTTCAGATTTTGGCAGACCTGTGATGAAATCCATGCTAATGTCTGTCCAGGCCTGTTCAGGAATTGGCAAGGGTTGTAGGGGGCCTGCTGGTAGGGTAGTGAAGCCCTTGTGCTGTTGACAAGTGTCACATTCTTGGACCATCTGGGTTATATGGTTCTTCATGCCCTTCCAATAAAAATAGGACTTGGCCTTCTGGTAACTAGCTCTTGAGCCTGAATGTCCACCTACTGAAGAAGAATGCACTGCTGCCATGACCTTCTCTCTTAGCTCTCCAGAGCTGCCAATACAAATTATGCCTTTGTATCTAAGGACTCCTTGCTCAAGAGATAATTCTCCAGTTTTGTTGTCTGCTATCATTAGCTTTGGTAGTAACTCAGTAGCTACAACATCTTCTGAGTAGCTTTCTTGTACTTCCTTCAACCAAGCTGGCTGTAGTTAAGAAATAGCATTGCATGAAGCCTCTTCTGGATGGTGAACCCTTGATAGTGCATCAGCCACCTTATTATCACAACCCTTCTTATACTTCAATTCATAGTTGTATCCTAGTAATTTAGCTAACCACTTTTGTTGCAGAAGTGAGTTAACTCTTTGCTCTAGGAAGTACTTGATGCTTTGATGATCTGTATAGATAGTGAATTTGTTGCTCATTAAGTAAGACTTCCACTTGCTAACAGCCATGACCATGGCCATCATCTTCTTTTCATAAGTTGACATGGCCAGAAATCTGGTACCCATTCCTTTATTGTAAAATGCAATAGGTCTTTTCTCCTGCATCAATACTGCACCTACCCCCAAATCATAGGCATCTGTGGCTAGCTCAAAGGGCTTGTTAAAATAAGGAAGAATGAGCACTGGAGTGGTTTCCATGGATTCCTTGAGCAACTCAAATGCACTGGTGGCTTCAGAACTCCATTGAAACTTGTTATTCTTCAGCAATTCAGTCAATGGTCTAGCAAGGATTCCATAATTCTACACAAATTTCCTGTAGTATCCAGTTAACTCTAAAAATCCTCTCAACTTCTTTAAGTTCTTTGGAATGGGACAATTATTCATGCACTCCACCTTGCTAGGGTCATCAGCAACTCCTTCTCCACTAATAATGTGACCCAAGTACTCTAGTGAAGTTTGTCCAAATGAACATTTGCTCATCTTGGCAAATAAACTATGCTCCTTGAGTAATCCAAGAGTGATTTCTAAGTGTCTAGCATGAGTTTCCATGTCAGGGATGTACACTAAGATGTCATCAAAGAAGACCAATATGAACTTCCTCAAATGTGGCTGAAAGACATCATTCATCAATGCTTGGAAGCTTGCTGAGGGTATTGGTTAATCCAAAGGGCATAACTAGGAATTCATAGCGACCTTGGTGAGTCTTGAATGCTGTTTTATGAGTATCTGAAGGTGAGACCCTGATTTGGTGATATCCAGCTCTCAGATCAATCTCGGAGAAGACCTGTGACCCATGCAACTCATCAAGTAGTTCTTCTATCACTGGAATAGGGTACTTGTTCTTTATAGTGAGCTCATTCAATTTTTAGTAATCTACACAGAATCTCCAACTTCCATCTTTTTTATTCACTAACAATATGGGAGATGAGAAGGGGCTGTGATTTGGCATAATAATTCCTGACTTGAGCATTTCTCGTACCAATTGTTCTACAATTTCTTTTTGTACATATGGAATTATGTAGGGTCTCTGGTTTGGAGGTGTAGAGAGTGGCTTAAGGGGTATGTGATGATCATGGGCTCTTTGTGGAGGTAGGCTATTGGGTTCTTGAAAAATTGAATTGTAGGAATCTAAAATGGGTTGCAAAGGTTTAGGAGTAGTAGTTTGTACTTCTTGGGCTGTAATGGAAAATAAATGACTCACGACTCCATACTTGCTCTTCTTGAGGTATTTCTGACATGCCTTAGCTGTCATCATAGACACATTTGGAGCCTCAGTGCTTCCTTGTAGAGTAATTTCTTCATTTCCCCTGTTGAATGTCACTGTTAACTGCTTGAAATCAAACTTGACAGGGATAATTCCTTTCATCCAATCCACTCCCAACACCATGTCACATCCTCCCAATGCTAGGACTCTAGCTTCACACTCAAACTTGTGTCCTTGCATGCCCCATGAGAATTTAGGGCACTTAGCTTCACTTGTGAGCTTGTTTCCATCTTCCACTGCTACATGAAAAGTTGCAGTTGGTTTTATAAGGGCACCACTGTACCTAGCAATTTCAGGGTCTACAAAAGTGTGTGTACTTCCACTGTCTACCAATATGGTATTCTGTGGTTTGATACCTGATAAGGAATGTAAATATATTCCTTGACACACCTTGAATTCTTATAGTATTCTGTGGTTTGATACCTGATAAGGCATGTAAATATATCTCCACCTCCTCTTCCACTTCTTGTATTACTGGAACTAACTGGTGAGGCTTCCTCTGAGGTGCCTTGATCTTCATCTTCTCCTACTAGCATAAATAGCTGTTGTTTGAGGCACTTGTGTCCAGTAACATATACTTCATCACAGTTGTAGCACAGTCCCTTGTCACGCCTGGACTTCATCTCAGCATAAGTGATCTTCCTAATGGGTGGAAAACTTGAGCTTGTCATACTCCTTGGGGAGGGAGAGCTTATTTTTTGAGAAGTGACAAAACTTCTGTTGTTGTTCCTACTTGGTATAGAAATTCAGGGTAGCTTATATGTTGCCTTAGATTTTTTGATAGTCTTCTCTAGTATGGTCTCTTGCATCCTGGCCAGGTACATAGCTTGCTTCAAGCTAGTTGGTGAGAACATCTGAACTGCAAGTATTAATTCCTCCTTCAACCAACTAACATAACTGGAGGTGAAGTAGTCTTCGGTAAGATGTTTTTTCTTGGCAGGCATAAGAGCCTCCAGCTCTTCAAACAACTCCTGATACTCTAGCACAGTTCCTTCTTGGCTCAACTTGTTGAATTCACCAACTATGTCATCATGACCCAACTCCTGAAATCGAAAAATTGATGTCTACAACAAATTCTTCCCGTAGGATGATGTCTCTACCTTCTTGATAATCTTGGAACCAAACACCTTCTCTCCCATCTAAGTACAGAGAAACTAACACCACTTTTTGCTCTTTATCCATAGCATGTAATTGGATTTTTTTTTTACACTTTCGAATCCAAGATCTAGGGTTATGGCCATCGAACCTAGGGAATTCGATCTTAGGCTTATGATGATTAGTAAGATGATTAAAGATTTGGCGATTACCTTGTGTTTCGTTGCTTCCTCCAGATTTATTTCGAGAATGAGAGTCATTAGGTGGTTCCAATATTCCATCACCCATTTTGAGTTTGTTTATAATCCTGTCTTCCATAGATCGCATCTTAATCAACAAATTGGAAATGCTACCCTGAGCTTCATCAAACTTCTTCACTATCTCTTCGTGGCCTTTCATCAGTGTATTGAATTTTTTGTGAAGGTCGTCGAAGTCTTTCTGATTAACCATGGTTCACAGGTAATACAGATCGACTGCTTCTGATACCAATTGTAAGGACCAGCCTTACAAATTAGCTCAAGAATGGATAAATCCCTAAAGATTGAAGAAGAACAAAAGAGGGAGAAGTTTTCTTAGATTTACTTTTTCATGTCTATCCTTACAGCTCGACTGAGTATAAGAATACTCACAAGACCACTTGTGACTCGCACAAGCACAGCCAATGACCGTACAATTCAAACAAGCAGATGGGCGCCAATAACCTAGGGTCATCCCTTAACAACTATTCTTAAGCAAATTTGAACCTAACTAACTTGGGTCCTGACAACCACCGCCAATCTTCTCATTTGAGATTGAAGATCTAAGTAGATTATATGAAGTAGAAGATTAAGTATATGCAGCCGTTTAAAAAAATTAGGTGTTTTTTACTTTTGATTTTTTTTTTCTTTTGTTATGTTGATCTTATTTATCGTTTGTCAATTGATGATGGGTATTTCTCACATTCATGCTTATATTGGTTATGTGCTTTGTCTTTATTGTCTATTTTTTTTTTATATATTTGCATTCTCAATTTCTGTTGTGCAGGTAAAAGAATTAACATGTAATATTGTTGCAGAAATATGGATTCGCCTGGGGCAAATAGGTACCATTTGATTTGATTTTTCATCAGCTTTCTATTTGGTTGCACTTGCTTGAAATTGGGTTAATTTTTCTTTTTGTATTTCACAATGTGGTAGCTACGGGTGCCCCAACATCCGTTTAGATCAGTAAGACAGTAACCTATATTAGCAAGACTGTTCGTTATGATAATAGTGAATTCGAAAGGGAAGTTATAAAATGTTGAAGCGAAGCCTAAACTTGGTGTAAGTTTTTGTTATAACTGAAGAGAGGTGGAAACTGGTCTGATGGAAGACAAACCAGATATCATCCTTAGTGTGCATTCCCATATGCAACACATTCGTTAATGGGTGCCTAAATGGAAGGGCCTTCATAATAAGGTTCTCTTTGTTACTGTCATTACAGACCAACATTTGCCATCGCATATGGTGAGCTCTTTTATTCTTATCAGTATGACTTTCTGCTTCGTTGCTTGCACATTACCTACAGTTTTTGGATTTCAAATGAGTGTGTCGTGCTTCATGTACGGTAGTATGATCAGTTTACTCACTCTCTATCGCTCATTATTGATCATCTTTTTCTCTTGAATACAGACCTATGGATAGGAAAAGACGGGAGAGAGGAGTTTCTTTTGTGTTATGAAAGGCTGGTGAGGGTTTGCCTATTTTTTCTGGTGCGATTAACACTTTACTGAAAATGGACAGATTTCCTGTCAAGATTGGACCGAGAAACTGATCCTAAGGTTTAATTCTGGCACTTTTTTTGTTTTGTTTATGGAATTTATCATCTAAGGTTTTTTAACTTTTTAACGCCCAGCCTCATTCCTGTCTCATACCACCTTTTCAATTGTGTACCAGGTGGTAGAAGAATTCAAAATGGCAGGGATCTAATGACAATGCACAAGCAATCTTGGTGAACATGTTATGTTTGAACGTTTTTTTAGTCACCCACTATTTATTGATTTTGATACTAGAAACTACATCAGGCCACAATATCGGGGTCGTTTAATTTTGTATCATCAGCTAAGCAACAGACAATTGATAGTTGATCCTCTGGGGACCAGAACTGGAAACACTCAATTCAGTGAAAGAAGATGAGAATATGAATAGGATATAAACACCATGTCCATTTCCACGACAACAGTTATAACTGTATTTGTTTCTCTCTATTTGAGTTATTAATTAATTAGCTTATTAATGGATTGCAGTTCCTAACATAGTATTAAACGAAACTAATGAATTTTCATGGTTCATCTCAGGTGATGAACATCCACATATTAAACAAGATGGTGGCGAAATGGAGGCAATCATTTTTACAAGCAGGATGCACCATTGGAAAAAAGAAAGTGTGTAAAGCTGATCAGCTGCATCCACCTTGAACGTATTTGAAGCAACCAATTTGATGTTTTTATGGGATGATTTCGTTTTATATGAACTCGCAAAGCTTTATTTGTCAGTTGATGAAGAGGAAACGACACCAAGGAAGACATATCCATAGACTCCTACTTTATGTGTATGGCAAAGTCTTATTTGAAATAACATGAAAATGTTTTGATATTTTTAATCAATTTTCTATATAATCCTTTAACAATCTATTTTAAATGGCGTGGAAGAAGATACACAACAAGGAATCTAGCTAATCAATGAATATCTATTAAGTAATGAATGATTCAGTAGGATGGACTGAATTGTGTAAGTGTACATATTACATGGTACTAATGAGGTAACTAATTATTATCTCCCATTTTGAGTATGATGTAGCTCATACTCCTCCGTGTTATGGAGCTATAGGAAGCAGCTGCCTATAATAGCTGTGAGCTCCAACCCCAAATCCAAAATGCATCGAGCGAGGCGAAGCCGAGCCACACCAAAATAAAAAATGTATGGAGACGGCGCGGGGCGAAGCCGAGTCACACTAAAATAAAAAATGTATGGAGACGGCGCAGGGCGAAGCCGAGCCACATCAAAACAGAAATCCTAAACATGCATCGGGAGGGGAGCATATATCGAGGCGAGGCGAAGCCGAGCTACACCAAATCAAAAATCCTAAGCATGCATCGAGACGGGGGCGAGGAAAAGTGATTTTCTAGTCCGTCCGATGTGTAGCACGGGCACAAAATCTAGTCAGTTATATTTTCAAATTGGCTATTTACTTGCATCCCTCCATATTATCATTGTTGGTTTCGAGTGCATTCAATTCGCTGAATACTAGGCCCGTTTTACCCCTTTCAAAGGTTGAATTTGCGCCAGGGATGATATTTTAAGGTAGATGAGATAGCATTACAACTCTCACTAATAGCACCATCTTTCAAATCTTCACTGCCTAGGCGACCCAAATTCCTCCACTGTGATTCCATCCAAATGGATCCGTAACTTTTGGCTATAGCTTAAAAATGAGAGGGAAATGGACATCGCTTAGCTTATTGAGACGGAAATTCAGTTTCCGTCTACGGAAACTCATTCCTGTGTACTGTTTCTTATTTCCAATATTTCCATTATGTTAAATAAAAGAATTGCATAACAACACGGAAACCGGGATCCCGTAATACTATGTTTTCGTGTCTCAACGCGAAGCGATGTTTTTGTGTCCCAATGCGATTAAACCCAACAAAAGGCCATAGTAATTGTATTTCGCTACAATTAAGCTATAGTGAAGCAAAAACATGCACCATAGTGCTTGGTCTAACCAGTTCCAAAAAGAGCTTAACCATTCTGACATTCTGTGATGGGTGGTATTCAACTTCTTAGTTTTACAATCACACAGTTCCAAAAATTCAAAAGACATACTGATAACGGAAATCTATATTAGGTTGTCTTCGGGAATATATAAGGTTGCTCTATCGTTACGGTGAATTTCCATGACAACTTAAACAATTGAAGCCGAATACCTGTCACTGGCATTGCATACTTAGCTCCGTGCTCCATAATAAATAAAACAATGATGCTATCATTTTATTTTTGGACTGGCCTTTGTCCATTATTCTATTAGGTCACTCTTCAGGTCATTTTCCAGTAAGACTTTTTTTTCTCCTGTGCATGGATGTTGCTAGTCTAGGTTATGGTTATACTAGTTAGAGCAATTCCTATGCCAATGGCCAAATATCAAAATTTGTTCAGTCAGGTGGATGGCCAAACTGGATTTCCACTATGGGAAACCGTACGGCGTCATCACAATATAGACGCGCGATTTAATGGTGGACTCGGGCGATTTAATGGTGGACGCGGGCGATTGAAGCGGTTACTTCGGCGCTCGAGTGGAGGACGCGCGTCGCCATACAAGACGTTGGCGCTTTCACTGCTGTCTCGGGCGTTCTTCTCAACGACACAAACGGTCATCTCCCGGCGGCCGAATTTCCAACTTTGGGAATTTCCAACCCTATAAATTCCGGTCAATCTTTAATTTTCATTCACCACATTTCAATTTCCTTCTTCTTTCATTTTCACTTCTTCCATTTTCTTCTTCTAAAACTCTTCTAATGTCACTGCCAGTGAGGATGACTTGCGAAATCAACTCAACAATATGCGACAATTCGAGGTGTTGCACTTGGAACAAGTACGAAAATGGCATACAGACACAATGTATGCTCCAACTCCAACTCCAAATGATGATGGGCGTTGACAGTCTTCCAATTCCACCAGGAGCAACAGATCATTGCACGAAAGTGAAGAAACCGGCAGACCATTGCAAGAAAGTGAAGAAACAATGGTGTAAGAAACACAGCACAATGTGGTGCAAGAAACACATCACGATACTACTTCACCACAAATTGTGCCTGTGGCACATCGGGTGGCACCTAGGCGTATTTCATCATCATTCTCGCCATACAACCCGCCCTACAACGCAAATGAATGTTACACATCAACACCACCACAACAACAAACCTCTTATATGTTTGGAGGACCGAGTACGCGGAATACTTACCAATCGCCTAATTTTGTTCAGCCCGGTCAGCCAAGTCTATCAGGTCCATCCCCATTTGGAAATATACAAAGTCTGTTGGCAATGGGTTTATCCCAGGTCTTTCTGAATTCTTGTCTCCAAAAAATAACAATGGGGGAGCTACAGATGAGCGACCTTGCAACAAATTTTTTTTTTTTTTTAATTCTGCTTAGTTTTAGTTTTACTTTGTAGTTTTAGTTTTAAAAGTACGACGGTCTTTAATTAAATAAAATTACATATTTTAAAAGTACGCGTTTTACATTGGCTTCACTAAATTACGGACTAATATTAACTTCACTAATGAGAAGAAGTAACAGCCGTTGGATCAACAGGTTTCTCAGTCGTTAAGATGGAGCAGTTGGCGCCTTGATGTCAGACTCTGGCGTTTTTGTTGATGGCGCCGACGCTCTTGCTGAAGACTCGCGTCTGCATTGAGGACTCAGGCGTCTTAATGGTGGACGCCAGCGTTTGGGTTGACGACTCGCGCCATTATAGTAGACGTGCGTCTACTGTACCGACTCAATGTTCAAATGAACAGATCTGTTCATTTGAACGTCCATTTTTTTGGTTTGTTCATCCTAGTGGGATCAAATGAACAAACTTTGAGTTTGTTCATTCCACAGGAACTGCTCTTATACCACCAAAAGAAGGCATTTCTCGGCACCAAAAGTAGTACTAGTGGGTCAGGTGCACCATGACCATGTTAACTAATCTTACATGCAGTGAGTGATGAATTCAAATTTGAAAGTTGGGTTGGTATTCATTTACTAGAAATTAAGCGATGCCCATTATTCTACTACCCGATTTACCTTCTCTTTCATCCTTGACGGGATTCGGAAGCTTACATAAAGGTGAAACTCCGTTGGTTGTATCTACTTTAAACCTAATAGTCTATGGAAGTTTAGACATGTTTCTGTTTTTCTTCTTGTATGCTCAAAGAAGTTCAAGTCTGTCGAGTCTTGGGCAGGACGGGACCAGGATTTTTCTCGGTAGGGCTGGCTAAAATTTCAAAGGCCGTGCCAATCTTTTTGGGCCGAGTCTCTTGTTTAGTAAGCAAGCATGATTTGCTTGTGTAACAAGTGATAGGTCAAAGATTTTTCCTTAAAAGCAAACAGGAGATATAGTAAGAAAGATGTCGTACACTCGTACCAATATAGTTAATCTCGTTATAAATTTCAATTTCGGCAATCAAATTTCCGAAATGTTTGATTTCGCTGAGAAAGAATTTGGCCGAAAATTTCGGTTGAAGTATATTTCTTTTGTGTTTCTAATTTGAAATTTGTATAATTCTTCTGTTCTGTTATTTTCAGTGAAGACTTTTTTTTTCTTCTTCCAAAGTTGGTGGTATTTTCATTATATCTATACACAACTTAACAGGTGTAGTTGTGTGAAAATTGTTTGATATACATATTATAGATATAAAATTCGAAAACAGAGTATCAGTAGTTATTATGAGATTTCACCAAAAATCTCCTGAAATAAAGTTGTCTTAGTGTCTCGATCCCAACCGAGAAGATCTGAAACAAAATTGACTACATTGCGGCATACATGTGATTTATTTGTTTTTTGAAGCATGGATAATATTAAAGAAAGCTAGAGCGAAATTACACGCGGATATTTGGTATCCATAGAGTCGTTTAGTACGTCTGAGAAAGAGCGGGATTGCCTGGTCCCAAATGGTTGTTAAATGGTTTCATGTTTGGCTTACATCTACTGCATAGTCCGTTAGATCGTCCGCCCCTTGGTGTGTGTTTTTTTTAAATAATTGCGCCATATACCGATGTATGGAGTTTGTTATATTCTACGTTCATCTCTTATGGTTGTTGTCTGATCTCATATGTTTATCTCTTCCAAGTATCATTACAGACTATAAATCGAATAGGCTAGTTAATGATTACGTGTAGAGACCCATAAGATCGTCAACGTTATTTGACCAATCAACAGATAATTTAGCCGCTAATGACTTGAATAATTAAATATGATCATTAATTAACAGAAATTAATCAAACAGTAATCTGGAAGTGAAACAAGAACAACTGGATAGATATCGAAAAGTTACTTGAACGTGTCATTCGAATACTGGACGAAGAAAAATTATCTGAATTGTAAGAAGCGTAAAATAATTATTTTGCAGCAAAAATCTATTAGGGAAACCAATAAATCCAGTTAAGGCACCCCAATCATGAATAACAAAGTAATCCTTCTTGAAAATGCGGGGGTCTAACAACCACACCCAAAAATCCGTTTGGCAATCTGAGAGGACTTACTCCAATACACTTTCCAGAGAATCAACTAGACAGTCAGACTCAATCTATAATAAAGTATATCAAAGAGTTTAATATATCTAACTCTTAATTCAATCCGCAATCAACAAATAGAAATCTGCAATCCCAATTGAATATAAGAGGAATTACTTGAACGGTACCAAAGACCAATGTTCAAGTATCAATCAATGTAAATCAACAACCCAAGGTTGGATATTCTAATTGATTGATCTTAACGTACAACCTGTGATATTTCAATTATACAACAAAATATAATGCAGAAAAGAAATAACACAGACACAACATTTTGTTAATGGGGAACTACAAATGCAAAAAAACCCCGGGACCTAGTCCAGATTGAACACCACACTGTATTAAGCCGTTACAGACACTAGCCTACTACCAATTAACTTCGGAATGGACTGTAATTGAACCCTAGTCAATCTCACATTGATTCAAGGTACAATTGCGCTCCTTACGTCTCTGATCCCAGCAGGATACTACACACTTGATTCCCTTAGCTGATCTCACCCACAACTAAGAGTTGCTATGACCCAAAGTCGAAGACTTGATAAACAAATCTGTCTCACACAGAAAAGTCTATAGGATTGAATAAATCTGTCTCCCATAGTAATACCCAAGAGTTTTTGTCCCGTCTTTTGATACATCAAGGTGAACAGGAACCAATTGATAAACATGACGTGTATTCCCGAAGAACAGCCTAGTATTATCAATCACCTCACAATAAACTTAATCGATTAGCGAAACAAGTTATTGTGGAATCAAAAACGATGAGACGAAGGTGTTTGTGACCACTTTTGTATCTTACCTATCGGAGATATAAAGCTCAATCCAATTTTACAATTGCACTCAATCACGATAGAAACAGCAAGATCATATCGCGCAACTACAAAGAGAATAGTTGGGTCTGGCTTCACAATCCCAATGAAGTCTTCAAGTCGTTAACCTACAGGGTCTCGAGAAGAAACCTAAGGTTAAAGCAGAATCGACTCTAGTTATGCAACTAGTAGCACACAAGAGGTGTGGGGATTAGGTTTCCCAGTTGCTAGAGTTCTCCTTTATATAGTTTTCAAACCCGGGTTTGCAATCCAAGTTACCTTGGTAACAAAGCATTCAATATTCACCGTTATATGAAAAACCTGATTCAACCAAGCTAATATCTTTCAACCGTTAGATCGAACTTAGACTGTTACACACAAATGAAATGTACCCTCATTTAGGTTTATTTAACCGTACCCAAACGTGTACACCATGTTGGTTCACAAATAGTTAACCGAGGTTATCCATATGATTACTCTCATATCAACCTTATTCATCTTAACCAGAACTAGTTCAAATGACTCAAATGAAACTAGTTAAAGAGTTGTTCAATTGCTATATTCTCATGGATTTATACAAGAACACAATTGAAGCAAAATCGGTTTGATTCACTCGAATCGATACATGAACATTATAGCCACGGTTTGCAAAGATTGCATTCCTTGTTGATAAATATTTTAGGATCATGTACAACCGATTTTAGAAAGTAACCTACTTAAGTATGCGTACGCGTATGCGTACTTAAGTAACCGGATTTGAGTTTGTTTTAGTTTTCAAACTCAGCAGATATTCATGGACGTAAGCTTTCCGCGTAATTTAGGTAACCGGATGAGTTTGGTTTTGGTTTTCAAACTCAGCAAAAAATGACGGAGTGAACTTCTGCCAGTATACATACAGGTACACATACTTACCCAGTCTCCTACAACCTTTTTGTATACACACGAGTATGCATACTTTAAGCTCCCAGTTTTGGACTTATACACTAATGTGCGAACACACTATGCTTATATCCAAAGATGGTTACAGGTATCTAAACTCTTTATTTCAATCATTGAAACATTATTCTATAATGACAATAGACGTTTTCACACACTATTAGCATCAAAGCAATTTTCAAGATATTGAAATAATCATTATCGAAACATTCCAAGTCTTAAACCAAATGATTGTATCACACAAACCATGTAAGATTTTACTCGACAATTTTCTCATGATATAAGATGAACTTGGTCGAAGCGAAAGCTTACCAACGTATATTTCGAGAAATATGTAAGCGAGATATACTCAGCTCGAAATCTCAAATGTGTATAGAGAAAATTATATCGTAAGACGACTTATGTCTCAATAATGGAGATAGAGTAGAAATAGACTTTCCAAATGATGGATGAGTTTAAGTCTCCACATACCTTTTGTTGATGAAGTTCCACAATCTCTCCTTAGTAGTTCTTCGTCTTCAAGTGAAAAACGCCGAGAAGTCTAAGCTCAACTACACAAACTATGTCCTAGTCCTAGACATCTATAAATAGGCTAGAAATCAAGACTTATAGTTTTGATCACTAACATTGACAAACATGCTTGAGATAGCAACGCATGCGAGTTCGACCGAGAAGTGCTCTAACACTTCTCGACTGCCCATATCCATTTTCTCAGGTAATTAGTAAAACCCATTGGTTTTGGGTAAAAACCAAATCGATTCGAGAAGAAGTGGACTCATTTTCTTCTTGCTTCTATTTTTTTTTTCTTATCCTCCATTTTTCTTAGTATGTGAGATTTTGAGAGATGAAATTGAGATGGGTTTGAGGTGTGAGTTTAGGATGAAAAAGAATAGAGAATTCAGATTTGAATTTAAGTTTTTAGTGAAACTAAATCTAGGATATACGAGAATTAGGTATGAAACTGAAGAGAAGATTGGGGAATTTGAGTAATCAGTAAATTAGGGTTTTGTTTAGAAATTTCTGGTGAACCTCAAAATGAGCAATTGAAATAGCATTGATATCGACGAAAAAGAGTTGTGTTTTATGAGGTGATAATTGGCCGGCTGTTAAGTAGGTCTTCTATACGGTGACTTAACTGTAATCTGTCAGTAAATATTTTGGCTCAATTGTTTCAATTTTCTTTCCTATTTCATCAGAATTCGATCAAATTGGACCTGATTGATCATTTATTTTGAAATCTTAATCAGATATATGCAGTCCCAATTTCATTTATGATCCATCAAATCAATCAAAAAATATCAAAATGGTCTTCAATTGTGTTAAACCGTCGCGCAGTTGAACCCACCAAGCGTTGGTATGTCAAAGTTGGTTTTCATATTTTAGTATGATAAGTCGCTTGATTAGATTACTAAAGTCAACTTCGTTAGGTTAGACTAGGAAGTTTAGAAATATTGAGACATACAAGTATTACTCTGAAGACCTGAAGATTCCGAAGACGTATCAACATCAATAATAACATCATCCTTTCTTTTGAGGTTAGTAATGCATGACTTGACTTGTTTTCGCTTCTATATCATAAGCTTTCAAGTCATTTATGATTGAAAACATAATATGCAAAGTTATATATATGAAACTCTAGAATAAGAGACTTGATCATCATATTGTGATCAAAGTGTCAAAGAAGTGATGAATGTTTTATATTGGTATATGGAATACGAAGTATAATTCTTATATTTTGAACTTTGTTCGCGAAATCAACATAATCTTTGTCACTCGTTACTAAATTGTGTAGTGAACATAGATTTGATTTCATGCCTAGAAAACTATGTTCAATTATATGAGTTTAAGGAAGTAGACTTACAAATTTGTTTCGTAGTTGAAAGAAATCAAAAGGATCAAAGGTACGTTTTTCATTGAAGATCTTAAGGTTGGACCGATCCTAACCTATATAAGGAGTCATGGTAGAGCCGATCCCTACCTATATTCGGAGTCAAGGTATAACTGATTCCTAACCCATGTTGGGAGTCAAGATAGAACTGGTCTCAATAGGCAAAACCAATTTATCTAAGTCACGTACACTTTATGGTTTGTGTGATTTGGACATTGGGTTTGGAAAATAGGAAAGTTCAAGATGTCGACATAATAAGTAATTTGAACTTGTGCTGAAATCTTATTTCTTAATTGTTCAAAGATAATCCTTGATACTCAAGGTGAGATCCCAAACCGAAATACTTAATTTTTTTTTTTTTTTTTTTTTGAGATTTTCAAATTAATATGTTTTTTTTATCGGCAAGCAAAACATATCTCTGGAAAGATATATTAGTTAAGTGCTAGCTAGTATTGAGTTTTCTAAGAGATTTCAGTTATACAGTTGGATATAACCGAAATATTGGTTGGAATTAGACAAAACTGATTTTTGGTGCTTTATTGCACATCTTGAGAATATTTTTAGTTATGGAAATTCCTTGGTGTCCAAACTATCTTGGTCTAGAAGATCATGCATATTTGGCGAGTCAAGCTCTGCAAATCGGGCGACTGACTCGGTGATTTTTTTCTTCCCAGATCTTGGTTTTCGAGCGTTTTCATCATTAATTCATGTGAAAATCAGTCTTTGATTCGTAGTTTTCAAGCGTTTTCATCATTAAGTGGGAAGTTAATAATCAAGTTTTACATATTAGAAATTGGATTTCAAATTTTAGGCCATTATTTCAACGTACTTCTAAAGCTCAAGTATGGGTTCGTTTTCCAGGATTGGGTTTAGAATTTTGGAAAGAAATTATCTTATTCACTATATGTCAGGAGATTGGTACGCCAGTGAAAATTGATGATGCTACTGCAAATGTGAAGTAGACTATGAAAAAACGGGGGTCTAACAACACCACCCAATAATTCGATTAGCAATATGTATGGACTAACTCCAAAATACTTTGCTAGAGAATCAACTAGACAGTCAGACTCAATCTAGATAAAAGTATCTCAAAGAGTTAATATCTCTCTCTTGTTTTTGATATCACTCAAGCTAAAAGAAATCAGCGAGTCCTAATCAAAACACAAGGAATACTTGGACGATACCAAAGACCAATGTCCAAGGATCAATCAATATCAATCAACAACCAAAGGCTGGATTTCCAATTGATGATCACGAATGCACAACCTGTATTATTTCAATTATATAAAATATAATGCGGAAAAGAAATAACACATACACCAGAAATTTTGTTAACGAGGAAACCGCAAATGCAGAAAAACCCCGGGACCTACTCCAGATTGAATACACACTGTATTAAGCCGATACAGACACTAGACTACTGCAAACTAACTTCGGACTGGACTATAATTGAACCCCTATCAATCTCCCACTGATACAAGGTACAGTTGTACTCCTACGCCTCTGATCCCAGCAGGATACTGCGCACTTGATTCCCTTAGCTGATCTCATCCACAACCAAGAGTTGATGCAACCCAAAATCACAGACTTGATAATAAACAGATCTGTCTCACACAGAAAAGTCTATCGAAGGATAAATCTGTCTCCCACAGATAAACCCTAGGTTTTGTTCTGTCTTTTGATATAGAATCAAGGTGAATAGAAACCAATTGATAATCCGTTATTATATTCCCGAAGAGCATCCTAGATTAATCAATCACCTGTCTACAATCCTTCCTGACTACACAAGCGGATTTTCGAGGAATCACAAAAAGTGAGACGAAGATGTTTGTGACTTCTTTATCTTGCCTATCGGATAGCTCTCACGATCTCAAGACAATCAATCGATTGTACTCGTACGATAGAAGATGCAAGATCAGATCACACAACTACGATAAAGTAGTATCGGTCTGGCTTCACAATACGAATGAAGTCTTTAAGTCGTTAAGCTGATTTTAGAGAAGAAAATCAAAGGTTAATGGAGATCGAATCTAGCGAGCGCACTAGTAGCACACAGACGTGTGGGGATTAGGTTTTCTCAATGCTAGATGTCTCCTTTATATAGCCTTCAAATCAGGGTTTTAACTTAGTTACAAAGCAATCCATATTCACCGTCAGATGAAAACCTGATTTAAATTCAAGCTAATATTTCTCAAACGTTAGATCGAAAACTTTGCTTGTCACACACACTTGGGTATACGTTTACTGGGTTCGTGAAAACCATGCCCAAACGTGTACGTTCATGTTGGTTCAACATAGTAACCCAAAAGGTCAACCATATGAGCATTTCATATTAACCTTGTTCTTCTTCACCATAACTAGTTCAATTGACTCAAATGAACTATTTAAAGAGTTGTTCAATTGCTATGAGATCTTATGTAACTACACAAGACACAATTGAAACACAGATTATTCGAGTCGATCGAATCGGTTCATGAACATTATAGCCACGGTTTGCATAAAGCATTCCTTAGTAATTTAATGTTTCTTGTTCAGAGAACATCTTTAGATCATAACCTCTTAAGTTCACAAACAAGTTCGCGGACTTAAGTTAATCGGTTGAGTTTTCCAAACTCAACAGAAATTCTCGGCAAGAGAACTTCCGCCAGTTCGCGGACTGGGTTCGCGGACTGAGTTCGCGGACTTAGCACACAAACAAGTTTTGGAAATCCCAACAGAAATTCTCGGTCGAGAACTTCCGTCAGTTCGCGGACTGAGTCTGCGGACTGGGTTCGCGGACTTGGCAAGCCAATTCCACAATCCTCCCGATTTCACTTGATCAACAAAGTTCGAAAACTTAGGTTCAAGGAATACATGGTTATGTAATCTTTACTCTTATTTCAATTATTGAGACATTCTCAGAGGACGCTATGTAGCCGTTATTCATAGACCGATTCACGTCAGAGCAATTCTCAAAGTGATTGAAACTTTCATGACTTTCGGCACTAGGTGAAGATAAACTTGATCAAAGCGAAACGCTTTACCAACACACGATTTAGAGATAAAATATAAGCAATGAATGCTCAGCTTGAAATGTCAAGTGTGTATGATCTAGTCTATATAGCGTACGACTTTTGTCTCATATGAAGTTGGAGATAGAATAAACAGACTTTTGAGTGATAGATAAGTTCAAGTCTCCACATACTTTTTTGTTGATGAAGTTCCACGGTTCCTTGTGTAGATCTTTGTCGTTGTCGTTGAATCGCCAGGAAGTCCTTGAGCTCAACTACACTTTTCCTATCCTAGTCCGAGACTTAACTATGTAGGCTAGAAATCAAGACTCATAGTTTTGATCACTAACATTGACAAACATGCTTGAGATAGCAACGCATGCGAGGTTGACCGAGCTATGCTCTAACAGACTATTATGCTAATGTTTTAGTGGAAATTTATTTTGCTAATCCTATTCCTAATAAAATTTGGATAAGAACCAAATTTGGAGGATTCTTTCAAGATATTCTCATCCCTGATTGTCCTAATTTTTTTCATACTTGCAAGATTATTGGTCACTTGGTTTCTGAATGCAGAGTGAAGAAAGGTAAAAATCATTTTGCTGGTAGAAATCCTCAGCACACAAGTACAGTATAACTTCTATAAAATAATAGGCTTGGGACCAAGAAAAATTATTATTTTAAAGAAATATTATATTATCGATAATATAATAAATTATTATTTTATAATTAAATAATGTACAATTACTTTAAAAAGTAATTCCTAGCTTGGAGGTTGAATAATACTTGTAGGTTAAGTAAAATATCAACTAATTTTGTAAAAACATTATATTATTGATTAATTGCAGTATAAATACATGCATTCCAAGTATAATGACACTTAAAAATTACTTCTTTGTTGTATAACAATGTGGCCCCGAGTACTTTGATTGCATTACGAATTATTGTGTATGAACTACAACTTGATTTGAGTTCTAAAGAAAAATAAATCAATATTAAATCATATTTTGGAAAAGTTTAATATGTATGATATTAATTTTTTATTTTTCTAGTAGCATTATTATTTTATATATTATTTGGGACCTAATAATCATTAAGGTGAACTTTAAAATGTATTATTTTATAATTTTATCGAATTTATTATTTTAGCACTATGGGCCCGAGTCGGGACCAGGAAATTTTATTATTTTAACGAGAATATTATATTATCGAGTATTACTTTAAAGAAGTTATACTGTATTGGTAGAGTAACTCCACACACTCCTTTTGATATATGTGACAGATCAGAAGTTGAATGCAGCCCCACAAAACAAGTGAGCACTTCTAGCCCTGTGCACAAGCTTAATTTAGAAGAAGATTCTATTGTGAACAATGAAAAATATCGATTGAATGAACTTTTGACAAACAAAAGTTAAGCTATTATGTCATTATGCATATATGATGGAAGATAGGATGAACTTTTGTTTACAAAGATTAAAGTCTATTATATATTATTGTGCAAATAGTGATGAAAAATAGAATGAATCTTTGTTTATTCCGCAGTATTGATCTTCCCTGATCCATATCTTTATGTAAATACTGTGCGGCTCTGTAAGTTTTCTTATGTGAGCATTTCTGATTAAATTAATCATGGATTCTCTTGTGGTTAATTTAATTGAGATTTTTGGATACAAATTCATATTCTTATGTGATTTGTTAATGTCCAAATAAATCCTTCTTTTCTTGTGAAAGTAAGGTCGCTCTTGTTGTTCTTTCGGGAATGACATTTTACGGGGGAGAGTTCTTAATTGAACTTGTGCTTATTTTCCAAATCTTTGTGGGGAGTGCGGCTGTGGAATATTATAGGGTTATCTTGTATCTTTATAAACTCCTTGATGAATGCATTTAGTTTCGGCTATACGATTGCATCTAAAAAAGTTGATATGTGCTTATCTTTTGATCATGAAGTATCTCTATGGAAATTTCATTAGGATCCCACTAATTCTCGTACCTTTGCCAGTTTTATTGACAAAAGGGGGGAGAATTAATGTGTAGTTCACACTACAAATATATATGGTTTTCGGATCATTATGTAAGGGGGAGTGGTTTTCATGTGAGATGAAGTACTGACTAAGGAGGAGCGATACATATCACAATAGTATTGTTGTCGAAGTTGTGATACAATTGAACTTTGATGTTGTGTAATAATACTATGACACTGTATAACAATGACTGATAGCTATTGTTTTCTCATTGTTATAGCTACAGATCTTGAACAACGATGATACTAAATTGAATGCATTTAGAATCATTGGAGTACTTGGAAGTGATGAAGATTTCGAGTAATGTTGAAGAACCAAGGAGATCAAGCATTTGGATGAGAAGCTATAAAGTTTATTTATTTTGTATTCCATATGCATTGATAGTTTTGTCACTAAAATTGACAAAGGGGGAGATTGTTAGAGCATTGCTATCTCAAGCTTGTTTGTCAAGTTTAGTTTCCAAAACTATAAGTCTTGATTTCTAGTCTACTTATAGCTAAGTCTCGGATTAGGATAACAAGTGTAGTTGAGCCTTAGACTCCACGACCATCGATTGAAGACGAAGAACTACTCAAGGGAACTTATGGAACTTCATCAACAAAAGGCATGTGGAGACTTGAACTTATCTATCACTCAAAAGTCTATCTATTCTATCTCCTATTTTGTGACAAAAGTCGTTGTAACACTCCCTGTCTTCTTCTCGGGTTTAACCAAATCCATTGACCCAAATTTTGGACTTTGCATGCCTAAAACTCTACTCAATTTTTTTTTGAAAATTCTTAGGTTGCCTTAAAGAATAAATGTAAATGCCTAATAATACGAGTCTTCCCAAAACCAAAATATGCGTTCTTAGAAGGCAACTTGTAGCTTAGATCATAAGCTTGGGTGCCACAATAGTGACCCATGCAGCTGGGCACGTGCCACGTTTCTGTCCACATGTAAAAGAGATCTCGGAGAAAACGGGGTGATCTATTTTTATTTTATTTTTTAAGATTTGGGGGATTTTTTTCTTCGTTTTTGGTTTCCCATCTTTTCTTCCTCCGATGATTAGAAAAATAAAAAGGAAGCAAAGAGATGAAGGGGGCTTCTTTATTTTCTCTGGGATTTTGTGATGTACTGAGATATATGATGAGGTAATATAGAACATTAAGTGGTACTAAAAAGTATTCAAGTCACACAGTACATCTAAGTAGAAGAGTAATGGAGATATATCAAGTAAACACAGTAACCTCAGTAACACTGTGCTGCCTCTTCTCTTCTATTTTCATGATAAACATTCAATTCCAGGTACAGGCATAATAAAGGGAAAGAGACTTTACAAAACCCTAATGCATCACTGACCGCACACGTGTTTGTACTAAACCCGTACAAACTTATCAGACTATTAACTTAAAGCAGAATTAACTGAAGTAAAATGACTAATTAACTGAAACAGAATTTACTGAGGACTAAATACACCCCAAGGGTGGTTGTAGGCACCATTGTATCATGGCAACACTCCCTCCTTCAGAATATCCTTGTCCTCAAGGATGGTAATTTGGAAAATGCGCCCTTACATGGAATAAGTCCTCCCAGGTTGCATCTGCTGGTGTGGTGTGAAACCATTGAATGAGAAGTTGTTGCACTGTTGTGCCTTGGCGAAAAACCTGGCGGGAGTATAAGGTGGCAATAGGTTTGAGTATGATCTCAACCTATGAATCCACCAAGGGCAATTAAGGAATAATAGTGGCAGTAACTCTTATCTTCTTCTTCAACTGGGACACATGGAAGACATGGTGAATCTTGGAGTTTGGAGGCAGTTGTAGTTTGTAAGCAACCTGACCAACCTTCTGAATCACTGCAAATGGTCCATAATATCTGGCAGATAACTTGAAGTTCTTTCGCAAGGCCATAGTAGTCTGTCTATAGGGCTGCAACTTCAAGTAGACTAGATCACCAACAACAAATGACCTATTTGTTCTTTTCTTGTCAGCAAACCACTTCATTCTTTCTTGTTCCTTATGCAAATTTTCCTTGAGAATGTCCAGAAATGCATCTCTCCTTTGTAAATACTCCTCAACTGATGCTACAAATGTATTTGAAGTTGTAGGAAAAGCCAAGTGAGGTGGCACATAACCATAGAGGGCCTGGAAGGGTGATATCTTCAAGACGGTGTAATAGTTGGTGTTGTACCACCATTCAACAAGTGGCAGCCAGTTATACCACTGTTTTGGCTTGTGACCTGACATGCATCTCAAGTAACTCTCCAAGCAAGAATTTACCCTTTCAGATTGTCCATCTGACTGCGGGTGATAAGCAGTACTCATGGAGAGATGGGTGCCAAGGGTTTTGAAGAGTTCTTGCCAAAACTTGCTGGTGAAAACCTTGTCTCTATCAGAAATAATTAAAGCTGGTAGGACATGGAGCTTAAAGACAGTGTTCAAGAATTCTTGAGCTACCGTGATAGCTGTATATGGATGAGTAAGTCCACTAAAGTGACTATACTTAGTGAATCTATCCACCACAACTAGGATAACATATTTATTGTGTGATTTGGGGAGACCCTCAATGAAATCCATGCTAATGTGTTGCCAAGCTTGAGTATGAACTGGGAGTGGTTGCAGAAGACCAGCAGGGTGATGGTGATCAAGCTTGTTCTGCTGGCAAGTATCACATTGGCTCACTAAGAGCAAATTGTCTTGTTTTAAGCCTTTCCAGTAGAAATAGGTTTTGGCTCTAACATAACTGCCATGAATACCATAATGGACACCAATGGCAGAGGAGTGAATAGAATGTAAAATGTGTCGCCTCAGGTTGGAGTTAGTACCCACATAGATCTTGCCCTTGAATCTGAGAATTCCCTCCAAGTAAGTGAAGTGAGGAAGTGCAGAAGGGTTGATCAAGAGTTTTGGAATAAGTGTAGAGGCCACTGCATCATTAGGTAACTGTTGATGATGTCCTGAGCCTAAACTGGAGTACATAATTCTACAGCACTGGAAGTTGAGGTAGATGAAGCATTTGGGAGCCTAGAAAGAGCATCTGCAGCTTTGTTTTCTAAGCTTTTTTTGTAGTGAATTGTGTAATAAAACCCCAAAATCTTGATGAGTCACCTTTGCTGCAATAAAGTTGTAATTTTCTGTTCCATGAACTGCCTGATACTCTTTTGGTCGGTGTTGATGATGAAGTGGTGCCCAGTGAGATAATGTCTCTATTGGGTTACTGTATTGACAACAGCCAACAACTCTTTCTCATAAGTAGATAGTCCCAAAGCTTTTGAACCTAATAGCTTGTTGTAGAAAGCAATGACGCTCCCTTCCTGCATGAGAAGAGATCCAACGCCTCTAGAACATGCATCAGTTTCTACCACAAATTGTTTGGTGAAATCGGGAAGTGCAAGCACAAGAGTAGTGCACATAGCATTTTTAAGGGTATTGAAAGCTTCTTCATCTAATGAAGACCAAAATAAGGAATTTTTCTTTAGTAAATCAGTGAGAGGTTTACTGATTGTGCCATAACCTTTTACAAACTTTCTATAGTAGCCTGTGAGGCCCAAGAAACCTCTTAACTGCTTGAGAGTAGTAGGAATAGGCCAAGACTTCATACAAGCAATCTTTTCAGGATCAACAACCACTCCATCTGAAGTAATAATGTGGCCTAAGTATTCTAGAGAATCTTAGGCAAAAAAATATTTAGAAAATTTGACAAATAACTTGTGTTCTCTAAGCAAGGAAAGAATCAGTGAGAGATGTTGCACAAGTTCTTGAATGTTGGATCTATAAACCAGGATGTCATCAAAGAATACAAGAATAAATTTCCTCAAATATGGACCAAAGACAGAATTCATAAGTGCTTGAAAAGTGGCAGGAGCATTTGTAAGGACAAATTGCATTACCTTGAACTCATAATGGCCATGATGGGTTCTGAATGCTGTTTTATGTATGTCAGGGGTATTGTTAGAGCATAGCTCGGTCGACCTCGCATGCGTTGTTATATCAAGCATGTTTGTCAATGTTAATGATCAAAACTATAAGTGTTGATTTCTAGTCTATTATATCTAAGTCTCGGACTAGGATAAAAAAGTGTAGTTGAGCTCAAGGACTTCATGGCGTTTCATCATACAACGACGAAGATCTATACTAGGAACCGTGGAACTTCATCAACAAAAAGGTATGTGGAGACTTGAACTTATCTATCACTCAAAAGTCTATCTCTTCTATCTCCTACTTCTTATGAGACAAAAGTCGTATGCTATATAGACTAGATCATACACATTTGACATTTCGAGATGAGTATTCATTGCTTATGTTTTCTCGAAATAGTATGTTGGTAAAGCGTTTCGCTTTGATCAAGTTTATCTTCACCTAGTGACGAAAGTCATGAAAAGTTTCAATTACTTTGAGAATTGCTCTGACGTAAACCGGCCTGTGAATAACGGATACATAGCGTCCTCTGGGAATGTCTCAATGATTGGAATTATAGTTTATATTACATAACCATATATTCCTTGAACCGAAGTTTTCGAACTTTGTTGATCAAGAGAAATCGGGAGGATTGTGGAATTGGCTTGCCAAGTCCGCGAACCCAGTCCGGGAACTCAGTCAGCGAACTTTCGGAAGTTCTCGACCGAGAATTTCTGCTGGATTTTCCAAAACTCGTTTGTGTGCTAAGTCCGCGAACTCAGTCCGCGAATTGGCGGAAGTTCTCTTTCCGAGAATTTCTGCTGAGTTTGGAAAACTCAACCGATTAACTTAAGTCCGCGAACTTGTTTGTGAACTTAAGAGGTTATGATCTAAAGATATGCTCTTAACATGAAACTTAAATTACTAAGGAATGCTTTATGCAAACCGTGGACATAGAGTTCATGATCCGATTTAATAAAATCGAATCATCTTTGTTTCAATTGTGTCTTGTGTAGTTACATAAGATCTCATAGCAATTGAACAACTCTTTAACTAGTTCATTTGAGTCAATTGAACTAGTTATGGTGAAGAAGAACAAGGTTAATATGAAATGCTCATATGGTTGACCTTTTGGGTTACTATGTTGAACCAACATACACGTACACGTTTTGGAATGGTTTTCACGAACCCAGTAAACGTTTACCAAAGTGTGTGTGACAAGCTATGTTTTTCGATCTAACGGTTGAGTAATATTAGCTTGAATCTAAATCAGGTTTTCATCTAACGGTGAATATGGATTGCTTTGTAACTAAGGCAAAACCCTGATTTGAAGGCTATATAAAGGAGACATCTAGCATTGTGCAAAACTAATCCCCACACATCTGTGTGCTAATAGTGATCTCGCTAGAGTAGATCTCCATTAACTCTTGAGTTTCTTCTCTAAACTCGAGTTTACGACTTAAAGACTTCATTGAGATTGTGAAGCCAGACCGATACTACTTTTATCGTAGTTGTGTGATCCGATCTTGCATCTTCTATCGTACGAGTACAATCGATTGATTGGATTAAGATCGTGAGAGTTCTCCGATATGCAAGATAAAGAATTCCAAACATCTTCGTCTCACTGTTTGTGATTCCTCGACAATCTGCTTGTGTAGTCAGGAAGGATTGTAGAGAGGTGATTGATTAATCTAGGCTGTTATTCGGGAATATAAGACCGGATTATCAATTGGTTCCTGGTTACCTTGATTTTATATCTTAAGATGGAACAAAACCTAGGGTTTATCTGCGGGAGACAAATTTATCCTTTGATATACTTTTCTGTGTGAGACAGATATGTTTATTATCAAGTCTGTGATTTTGGGTTACAACAACTCTTGGTTGTGGGTGAGATCAGCTAAGGGAATCAAGTGCGTAGTATCCTGCTGGGATTAGAGGCGTAGGAGTACAACTATACCTTGTATCAGTGGGAGATTGATAAGGGTTCAACTATAGTCCAGTCTGAAGTTAGTTTGCAGTAGGCTAGTGTATGTAGCGACTTAATATAGTGTGTATTCTATCTGGACTAGGTCCCGGGGTTTTTCTGCATTTGCGGTTTCCTCGTTAACAAAATTTCTGGTGTCTGTGTTATTTCTTTCCCACATTATATTTTTATATAATTGAAATAATACAGGTTGTGCGTTCGTGATCATCAATTGGATATCCAACCTTTGGTTGTTGATTGATATTGATTGATCCTTGGACATTGGTCTTTGGTACTGTCCAAGTTCTTCCTTGTATTTGATAAAGACTCACTATTGATTTTAGCTTGAGTAAAAATCAAATCAAGAGAGAGATATTAACTCCTTGAGATACTTTTATCTAGATTGAGTCTGACTATCTAGTTGATTCTCTAGCAAAGTATTTCAGAGTTAGTCAATACAGATTGCTAAGCGAAATATTGGGTGGTGTTGTTAGACCCCCGCTTTTTCAGGTATGAACTCTGATTTGGTGATAACCAGCTCTTAAATCCAGCTTAGTAAAAATTCTTAATCCATGTAACTCATCCAAAATCTCTTCAATAACAGTGATAGGTAATTTATCCTGGATGATTATGAAATTGAGCTTCCTATAATCAACACAAAACCTCCAAGTATTATCCTTCTTTTTCACTAAAAGTATTGGAGAAGCAAAGGGACTATGACTGTCTTGAATATCCCATTTTTGAGCATTTCTTGGACCAAGGATTCCACTACTGACTTGTGGATGTAAGGGCATTTATATGGTCTGAGATTGACAGCTTGTGAATCAGGTTTAAGAGGAATTTGGTGGTCCAAAATTCTGGGTGGTGGTAATTGTGTTGGCTCCTCAAAGACATCAGAGAATGTGTTGAGTACTTCTTGAACAAGTGTGGGTATGTCAGCTGGCAAAAGAGTAAGAGTAATAGAAAAAAAATTGGCCAACTAAAGCTGGAGTGTTCTTCCTGATAAAGTGTTTCATGGCATTATTACTAAGCATCATGAGAGTTAGTTTAGTAGATGCACCTTGGAGAGTAATCTCTTGACCATTGTGAATAAAGGAAATAAAAAGTTTGGCCAAGTTAAAGGTGACATCTCCTAAGGTTCTCAGCCAATCAGACCCCAAAACTATATCACACCCTCCTAGAGAAAGTAATCTCAAGTTTGCAAAAAATTGTTGTTGTTGCATTGTCCATTGGAGTTGTTGATAGATTCCAGTGCTTGTAGTTTTAGCTCCATTAGCCACAGTAACTAACATGTGAGCAGTAGGGTGGACTTCACAACCTAATTGAGTTGCAAGAGCAGAGTCAATGAAGCTATGAGTACTACCTGTGTCAATTAGAACAATTATAGCTTTCTTTTTAATGAATCCTGGGATTCTAATGGTGTCAGGATTGGCATTGCCAGTAAGAGCATGACAAGAAATCTCCATATCCGAGTCAACGAATTGCTCTTCCATAGGCACTTGTGAAGGTTCTACTTCGTCAGCTTCATTATCAGCCACCATCAAAAATAACTGTTGGGACTTGCATCTATGACCTGGTTGGTATTTGTCATCACAATTGAAGCAAAGTCCTTGGGATCTTCTTTTACTCATCTGCTCATAAGAGAGTCTTCTGATTGGTGGTATATAGGGAGTTTTAGGTGGTGTGTTTGGAGGAGCTGATGTATTGGATGTGGATGCTCCAAAAGTGGAAGGTGGAAGAATTGGTTTGGAACTAGAAAATCTGCTAAAACCAGAAGTAGTTGGAGGTGATTTGAGTGAGATGGGGTTTGAAGGTTGCTGTTGAGATGCAAGTGCAACTTTTTGTAATCTAGCCAAAAAAAAAGATTGAGAGAGTGTTGTAGGTTTGTGCATCTGAACTGAGCTCTTAAGAACTTCTTTTAACCCACTGATAAAGCTCAGTATAAAGTACTCCTCAGTAAGATGAGGGTTTTTACTCAGCATTAAGGCCTTTAATTGTTCAAACTGCTCAAAATATTCTTCAACAGATGTAAGTTGAGACAATTTTTTAAAACATCCCACATAGTTATCATTTTCTAGATCCTCAAAACGATTACAAATAGCTTCAACAAAAACAAGCCAATAGATGAAGGTTTTACCAGTAAGGAAATCTAGAAACCAAGAATCAACTTTGCCTTCCAAGTATAAAGAAGTAATTTTTGTCTTTTGTTCATCAACAGTTGAGTGGATCTGAAAGAACCTCTCACACTTACATATCCAACTGCGAGGGTTATCACCAGAAAATCTAGGAAAATCAAGTTTTGGAGCTTTAGAGAAGTGACTGAAAGTACCCTTTTGATTGTTGTTGTTGGAGCTCGCAGCAAAAGGAGATCCCTGTGGTTCTGGTTGAGGTCTAGAAAGAACCTGTATTAGTCAAACTTAGCTTGATTCGCCTCAAAAATTTTCACCAAAGAAGCAAACAAGGTATCTTGTCGCTGAGCAGCTGATGTACGTTCTGCTGCTTCATGAGTATGTAGATTTGTGAGATTTTTGATGAGTTGAGACAGTTCACGGGTGGCCGAATCTACATCTTTGATGGTTGGACCAGTCATGGTGTGAAGGAAGAAAGAGAAAAGATCGACTGAATGATACAAAATGTGATCTACTGAGATATATGATGAGGTAATATAGAAGATTAAGCGGAAATGTTATTCCCCTCCCCTTTCTACTCCCTACTCCCCTCCCTGATGACGTGTTTGCCCACATGTTTAGCTGATTTGGACGAAATACATTATCTATCTCTCTGACGTGTGGTGTATTTTATTTATTTCATTGACTTTCCCCTTTCTCTATTCTCGTCTTCCTTCATTCTTCTTCTTTATTTTCATCTCTGATGTTAATGGTGATATAATTCTCTTATACACCGAAGAATGGATTTTGATCAACAAATATAAAATTCTTCCTTATATAAGAGAATCTCACCTCCATTACCATCAGCAGTTTACCATCACCTTCGTAACAGTTTTGTTTTACAGGCTTACTATCAATACAACTAACACAAAATCCAACATTAAAATCAAGTTATTGATCAAATTGCATATGACCCATTGTTTAATAGGAAATTTCGTTACCAAATATGATCTTAAACCTATTCTAGATCTTGATTTCATATTTTCCATCATCATATCTATCTTGTTTAGATAAATCTCAACACCTGTATCGTACTTTCCAATCCATATCAATGAAATAGACCTAGAAAATCTAGGATTTCCAATGGTAAATTGATCAATTTAATTCAGGAGCTAAGATTTTTTTTTTTAATTTTTTTTAATTTAATTTTTTTGAGATGAAGTAGAGATTGGAGGGTTACCTTTTCCAAATAGCAGAAAATTTGAAATCTTTAGTTTACAGAAAGATCATAGCTTTTGATAAAAAATTTGAAGTTCATCCATTTGTGACTGGAAAAAACTTAATCAGAAATAGTAGGAAAGAACAGAAGAGATAGAGGAGAAAACAGTGAAAAAAAATATAAGAGTTTTGTGGATGACGTGTTTTATTGATTTTATTTATCAAGTGACACATGTAAAAAACCCTCATCAGGTAGGAGAGTGAGGAGGAGAAAGGGGAGGTGTATAGCACTGCCGAAGATTAAGTGGGACTAAACAATATTCAGGTCACACAGTACATCTGGGTAGAAGAGTAATGGAGATATATCAAGTAAACACGGTATCCTCAGTACCACTGTATTGCCTCTTCTCTTCTATTTTCATGATAAACATTCAATTCCAGGTACAGGCATAATAGTGGCGTGAGCTAAGTCCACGAACTGGCAGAAGTTCTCGACCCGAGAAATTCTGCTGGAGTTTGTGAACTCAGTCCGGGAACTTAAGTCCGCGAACCCAGTCCGCGAACTTGAGTAGGTTATATCTAAAAACGATGTTTGTGAACTTATTCTTATATAAACTAAGGAATGCAAATTGCAAACCGTGGCTATATAGTTCATGAACCGATTCGAGTGAATCAAATCGTTTTTGCTTCGATTGTGTCTTGTGTAGTTACATAAGATTTCCTTGCAATTGAAAAACTCTCTAACTAGTTCATTTGAGTCACTTGAACTAGTTATGGTGAAGAAGAATATGGTTGATATGAAAGTGATCATTTGGCTAACCATTTGGTTGACTATTGTTGAACCAACAAATGTACAAGTTTGGGTACGGTTACACAAGCCTAGAAACGTGCATTTCATTTGTGTGTAACAAGCTAGTTTGCGATCTAACGGTTGAAAGATATTAGCTTCAATCTAATCAGGTTTTCATCTAACGGTGAATATTGAATGCTTTGTTACCAAGCTAACATTGATTGCAAACCCTGATTTGAAAGACTATATAAGGGAGAACTCTAGCAACTGGGAAACCTAATCCCCACACCTTCTGTGTGGTACTAGTTGTGTTAATCTAGAGTCGATTCTCCTTTGACCTTTGGTTTCTTCTTCTAAACCAGGTTAATGACTTAAAGACTTTATTGGGATTGTGAATCCAGACCGATACCACTTTCTTGTAGTTGTGTGATATGATCTTGTTGTTTCTATCGTACGAGTACAATTGTAATAATTGGCTTGAGATTGATATCTCTGATAGGAAAGATATAAAAGTAATCACAAACACTTCGTCTCATCATTTGTGATTCCGTAATATCTTTTTTCGCTGTGTCGATTAAGATTATTGTGAGGTGATTGATAATACTAGGCTGTTCTTCGGGAATATAAGTCCGGGTTATCAATTGGTTCCTGTTCACCTTGATTTATCAAAATACAGAACAAAACTCGTAGGTATAATCGTGGGAGACGGATTTATCTATTACAGTAGACTTTTCTGTGTGATACAGATTTGTTTATTAAAGTCTTCGACTTTGGGTAGTAGCAACTCTTAGTTGTGGGTGAGACCAGCTAAGGGAATCAAGTGCGTAGTATCCTGGTGGGATCAGAGACGTAAGGAGCGAAACTGTACCTTGGATCAGTGTGAGATTGATTGGGATTCAACTAAAGTTCAGATCGAAGTTAATTTGGAGTAGGCTAGTGTATGTAGTGGCTTAATACAGTGTGTGTTCAAACTGGACTAGGTCACGGGGTTTTTCTGCATTTGCGGTTTCCTCGTTAACAAAATTCTGGTGTCTGTGTTATTTTTTTTCCGCATTATATTTTGTTATATAATTGAAATATTACAGGTTGTGCGTTGTTCAATCAATTAGAATATCCGACCTTTTGGATGTTGATTTAAATTGGTTGACACTTGGATATTGGTCTTTGATACCATCCAAGTTATCTCTCTAGTATTTGATAAAGACTCGCAGATTTCGATTTGCTTGAGTATATATCAAATTGAGAGATTGAGATATAAACTCTTTGATATACTTTTTATCTAAATTGAGTCTGACTGTCTAGTTGATTCTCTAGAAAGTATATTGGAGTTTGTCCACACAGATTGCTAAGCGAAATATTGGGTGTGGTTGTTGTACCCCCGCTTTTTCACTTAGGATAGTTTGCAAGAAATGAAAACTCAAGTATTTAAGACCAAAGTTATCTGGACATCAAGGAAATTCCATAACCGAAAATATTCTCAAGATATGCACTAAAGTACCTAATTTTTTTTTTCTATTTCCAATTAATGTCAAACCATATTTCCGAAATCTCTCTTAGAAAAATCCTATTATTAGTTTTGCACATTAACTAACTAATAAACCTTTTCCAGAGGATATGCATTAATTGATGGTAATTATAACATATATGCTTGAAAATCATAATTAAATATTTTTGAATATTTCGGTTTGGGATCACCTTGAGCATCAAGGAATATCTTTGGATAGTTAATGATAAGAGTTATGCACATGTTCAAATAATTTCGACATCTAGAAGTTTCCTATCTTAGCAAACCTAATTCCAAATTCGCACACAACATAGAGAAATATGTGAATATTGGAAACTCGGTTTTGCTCGTGGGACCTGTTATACCATGACTCACAATATAGGTTGTGATCGGTTACACCATGCTTCCCAGTGTAGGTTGTGAGCGGTTACACCTTGCTTCCCAAAGTAGGTTGTGAGCGGTTACACCTTGCTTCCCAAAGTAGGTTGTGATCGGTTACACCATGCTTCCCAGTGTAGGTTGTGACCGGTTACACCTTGATTCCCAAAGCTAGTTAGGATCGGCTACACCTTGTCACACAATATAGGCTATGACCGGTTATACCTTGATTCTCAATATAAGTTAATATCGGTTCTACATTGTCATCTTACTTTGGTCATGCAAATATTATTCAATGAAGAATCGGACCAACAAACTTGTGATTTCCCTTTCGATTATGAAACAAGTTCATACATCTACTTCCTTAAACCAATGTAATAATACATAGTTTCCTAGGATGAAATCACACCAATATCACACACATAATCAAGTAACTAAATACACAGATTATGTTGATGTCGTATTTACGAAGTTCAAAAGATAAGCGTTATACTTCATAATTTATTATAATTTCTTGATACTTTGATCATTATGCTATGACCAAGTCTAATCACTAGAGTGTCATAAATAGAGCTTCGCATATTATGTTTTCGATATAAATTGACTTGAAAGATATATTAGGAACGAAAACAAGTCAAGTCAGTATTACTAACCTCAAGTGGAAGGATGATGAATTCGCTGCAGTCCTTACTTTTTCACATTCTTCAGGTCTTCAGAGTGATACTTGTAAGTCTCAACATTTCTGAACTTTCTAGTCTAACCTAAACGAAGTTGACTCTAGTAATTAATCAAGCGACTCTAGATGAGTTTTGATACTAAAATATGACAACCAAACTTGATATATAAATGCTTGGTGGGTTCAATCTAGCATGCTCTAACCCTTGGTCTTACTAATGTCATCATAGAAGAAGATAATCTGGCTATAGTCAAAGGTTGTCATGGTAATCTGAAAGAGGGGCAATGGGAAGATATGATTTTGTTAAATGAGTGTCAGAGTGTGCTAAAATCTATTAGTGGTTGTGTTGTTCAATTTCAAAGAAGGGACTATAACCAGGCATCTGATAAGCTTGCCAAAGCAGCTATAAATAGTATTAGGCATCAAGTTTGGTGGGAATGCCACCCAAATCATTTAGTTAATGTCCTCAGTCAGGATCAAATGTAAGCGCCTGTTTGGTTTTCCCTCCCAATGAAAGTTTCTTCCTGTTTGCTCACCAAAAAAAAAAAAAGAGGAATCCCATATAATTATTCTTTTTGATTTATGAAATGCTCTTTTATAAGTAGTGGTTTGCTACCTACAAATCCATGTAACTAACTCGGAAACCAAAAGAAAAAAAAAACTATCGCCACGTACAAGTGGAGTTCGAATTCTTTTTTACAGCCACCAAGTGTCTATCTTCAGGTATAACATAGTTCAAAATATATTATCATACATAAAAAAATGGATATTGTGTCATCCAAAAGGCACGTAATTGTCTTTATCCTTAAAACATTGAAATGGGGGTTGCAGTCGCTTAAACTCTACCTAGCAACTTTCAGGAACAAATTATGGACTCCAAATTTGTTAGGGAATTTTTTTTGGGAATGAACATACCATAGATTTGCCAATCTTGCTCCCACTATGGGATGAGAAATTACAAAAAAGGATGGGTAAATGGACAAAATTATTGGTCTACCCATTCCAGTCCAACAAGAGACGTGTGTCTCATCACAGTGCGTGTGGGTCATCTTAAGACGCGCAGGCCTTCTTGAACCGCTAATAATTGTGCTTTAACCGCCCGAGAGGCTTTTTTGACCGTCCAATACTTTTTGGGTTCCCGATGGATTTTTTCATTACACTGTTGTTTATGGGTGAAATCTGTTTCTACTGGTTTTGGTAAATTTGGATGTGTGTGGATGAGAAACGAATCTAAACCCTAAAAAAATGCAATGCACGGGAGTGCTTTTGATTCGAGAGATCAATCTATACAATTCTGGCCTAAACCAAGAAATGGCCGTTCCAGACTTGCTTCGGTCACAAAGTGAAGGAGATGGGGTTGATCTTAGGGAGGGAAGCGAAGAAGGTGTTGAGATTGTGAAGGTGTTGGCTGTTTATGACTTGTATCAGAATGTTGAACTGGCTTGCACAATGTAAGCTATCAGTTCTGGGTGTTTTTTGGATACTGTAACAACACTTGGTTTTTACAAGTGTTGTTTGGAAATTTGTGAAGGACCTATTTATACAAGTCATGAGGCGCAACCCTCATCTCTCGTAGGAAGTGGAGGAGGTGAAGTGATGGAGTAGTGGGGTCGTGTATGAGTGGTGATTGTCACACGATCACACCTTTGCCCACTTCCCTCATCACTGTTAACCGTCCACCTTTTCCTGACACGTTCTCATAATGGCGCGTTGCACGCTGTAAACCGCCAGACCAATACCCCAGTAAGTATCCCCCAGTTTGTGACATGCTTGATGTCTCGAATGAGTGGATCGTGGGACCCACTGCAGGAAATAACATACAATCTAAGTTAAATAATTAAGTTATTTAAGAAATTGATATTCATGAAATATCGTGTATGCTCGATGCATGTAATGCATCGAAAACAATCAATATGTATGAAGCATTGCTGTTTTAAAGCTTAACCGAATAAGTCGCGGATTAAGCGTCCTAAAATAGTATCACGTACAACCATCTTCGAGTAATCGTTTGGAGGCCGCATGGGCGAGCCATCACCTGGTCGATCACTCCCTGTTGAAGAGTGGCAGACGCTGATCATCGAGGTGCTTCATTAGTCGCCTAACTTTTAACCTAGGTTGTCCGACCAAGCTGGAAAAGTTGGTCGGACAAGATGGTTTACGAAATATATTTGCACCGTTGATGGAATTTTAGGGTTTTTAAGAGGTGCGCAAGCATACCTCTTTGGCTTGATCGAACTCAAGCATGGGCTTTAATTTTGGTGGGACTGACCGGGCATGCATGTAGACGGCTTGCCGGCGAGCATGTCTACACCTCTCGGTTTCACAAATATTCGATCTAGGCCGCTCAATTTGACCGACAAAGATGAGTGGTTGTGATCGATTAACGACAGAAATCCATTGCCGCAAAGGATTGAAGGCCGCGTGGCATGCCACCTTCGGGAGTGCGTTTCGAGGCGCTTGGCCATAGTTCGCCTAGGCCGGTTGGTCACACCCACAGGTGGGCCCGCGGTGATCACGTCAACATCCTTGGGACCTCTTGAGTCCATATCTACACCTTCCGTTTAGGCTGACGAAGATAGATGGACGTGATCGAACTACGACAGACATGCATTGCCGCAAACTCTAATTAGGGTTTTTAAATAGTCATGCACGCGTGACTTTGTCCAAACAGTTTGGCGAGCTATGCTTCTCCTTGGGAGAGACCGATCGTGTGGGGCCCATATTGGGATGACGGTGAACATGTGTGCACCTTCCTGATGGTCCTAGGCGCGATCTAGGCCATCCAATTATGCTGGCTAAGTTGGATAGTTGTGATCGTTCTAAGACGCTAGTAGAATTTCCGCGACCCTTTAAACCATCACGCCAGCCATGTTTCGAGCAAACGTTCATTGATCCATGGCTTTGCCATGAGAAAACTGATCAGGTAGGTGAGGAGCGGGTCCGCCAACGTGTGCGTTAGCGCTTTCCTGATCATTCGCGGGACGATCCAAGCCGTCCAACCAGGCTGGCGAAGCTGGACGGTTGTGACATTTTTAAGACTGACCTGATCCGTCTCGCTCGTTCGAGCCTTTCCAAAAACAACATGGCCACCCTATTTTAGGGCTGGCGTTCGGCGGGCGTTGGGAGTATAGCGTGGTGTTCGACCGACTAGGGCATAAGCGGGACCGCCGGTGGTCATCACAGTGATAGCCTGCTCCTATTAGGGTTCATCTAGGCTGGTTAAATCATGCGGTCAACTTGCATGGCCGTGATCGTTTCTGAGACTGATACGGACAGTCCAGATTTCCCTTAGGAAATTAAATATGCTCGATAGGGATAATATAAGCACGCAGATACGAGATTCTCTTCGTTAGAGAATGGTGTAGTCTGTACGGGTATTTCGTGCATACCTCACTATTGACACTTAGAGATTCATGTTAATCTTCTGAGAGTAACACTCAGTCATCATGCCACACCAATAATGAGTGTTCTGCTGAGAACAACACAAGAAATATTAGGAAAATCATGCATTAATTAATAATTCTATAAATTCACAGAATATTTCGGATTGTTGCTACATGCACCATTCTGGGTGAATTTTGTATATTTATTGAATTGCTTCAAATAAATAAAGCGAGAGGTTTTCTGCGCTCATCGCTTATCAAATGGATTTATCCTTTGCAGGATGTCAGCACATTAAATATGGTTTTAGAATTTTATACCTGAACTAAAATCCACCATCAACATTAAGTCCCCTACCTAACACATAATGGTTGCATTATTATGGGGTAGGCATTAGATGGTGAGAAATAAAGATAAAACTTATGAGAAAAAGTTAGATGTTACCAGGAAAGATGGGTCGTCCTGTCCTTGGAGCATGTCACGTTCAAGAGGCGTACAGGTGAGCGTTCCCCTAGCATGATGTCGGTTGTCCCCAGGTAGATTAGGCATATGGTTGTGTTAGAGCATAGCTCGGTCAACCTCGCATGCGTTGCTATCTCAAGCATGTTTGTCAATGTTAGTGATAAAAACTATAAAGTCTTGATTTATAGCCTATTATCTAAGTCTCGGATTAGGATAGGAAAAGTGTAGTTTAGCTCAAGGACTTCATGGTGATTCAACGACAATGACGAAGATCTACACCAAGGAACCGTGGAACTTCATCAACAAAAAGGTATGTGAAGACTTGAACTTATCTATCACTCGAAAGTCTATCTATTCTTCTCCTACTTCTTATGAGATAAAAGTCGTATGCTATATAGACTATATCATATACACTTGATATTTCGGCTGAGTATTCATTGCTTATTTTTTACTCGAAATCATGTCGTTTATCTTCACCTAGTGACGAAAGTCAAGAAAGTTTCAATCACTTTGGAAATTGCTCTGACGAGAAAGGTCTGTTGTTCTTCACGAATGAATATCGCCCTCTGAGAATGTTTCAATGATTGAAATGAGAGTTTAGATTATATAACCATGTATTCCTTGAACCGAAGTTTTCAAACTTTGTTGATCAAGAGAAATCGGTAGGATTGTGGAATTGTCTTGCCAAGTCCGCAGACTCAGTCTGCGAACTGATGGAAGTTCTCGACCTAGAATTTATGTTGGGATTTCCAAAACTCGTTTGTGTGCTAAGTACGCGAACCCAGTCCGCGAACTGGCGGAAGTTCTCGACCCGAGAATTTATGTTGAGTTTGGAAAAATCAACCGATTAGCTTAATTCCGCGAACTTGTTTGTGAGCTTAAGAGGTTATGATCTAAAGATGTGATCTGAACATGAAACATTAATTATTAAGGAATGCTTTATGCAAACCGTGGCTATAATGTTCATGAGCCGATTCTAATCGAATCGAATCATCTTTGTTTCAATTGTGTCTTGTGTTGTTACATAAGATCTCATAGCAATTGAACAACTCTTAACTAGTTCATTTGAGTCAATTGAACTAGTTACGGTGAAGAAGAACATGATTAATATGATATGCTCATATGGTTGACCTTTTGGGTTATCATGTTGAACCAACATACATGTACTCGTTTGGGCATGGTTTTCTCAAACCCAGTAAACGTGTACCCAAGTGTGTGTGAAAAGCTATGTCTTTCGATCTAACGGTTGAGATATATTGGCTTGAATCTAAATCAGGTTTTCATTTAACGGTGGATAGAGTTTGCTTTGTACCTAAGGCAAAACCATGATTTGAAAGGCTATATGTAGGAGACATCTAGCATTAGCAAACCTAATCCCTACACGTCTGTGTGCTACTAGTGATCTCGCTCGAGTCGATCTCCATTAACTCTTGAGTTTCTTCTCTAAAATCGAGTTAACGACTTAAAGACTTCATTGGGATTGTGAAGCCAGATCGATACTACTTTTATCGTAGTTGTGTGATCCAATCTTGCATCTTCTATCGTATGACTACAATCGATTGATTGGCTTGAGATCATGAGAGTTCTCCAATAGGCAAGAAAAGAAGTCACAAACATCTTCGTCCCACTGTTTGTGATTCCTCGACAATCCGCTTGTGTAGTCAGGAAGGATTGTAGAGAGGTGATTGATTAATCTAGGATGTTCTTCGGGAATATAAGTCTGGATTGTCAATTGGTTCATGTTACCTTGATTTTATATCTAAAGACGAAACAAAACCTAGGGTTTATCTGTGGGAGACAGATTTATCCTTTCGATAGACTTTTCTGTGTAAGACAAATTCGTTTATTATCAAGTCTGTGATTTTGGGTTGCAGCAACTCTTAGTTGTGGGTGAGATCAACTAAGGGAATCAAGTGCGTAGTATCCTGCTGGGATCAGAGGCGTAGGAGTACAACTTTACCTTGTATCAGTGGGAGATTGGTAGGGGTTCAACTATCGATCAATATGAAGTTAGCTTAGAGTAGGCTA
Source organism: Papaver somniferum (assembly GCF_003573695.1). Classification (NCBI taxonomy): domain Eukaryota; kingdom Viridiplantae; phylum Streptophyta; class Magnoliopsida; order Ranunculales; family Papaveraceae; genus Papaver; species Papaver somniferum. Next base: position 28,935,590 of record NC_039362.1, on the reverse strand, counting down.
GTGTCTGTAGCAGCTTAATACAGTGTGTATTCAATCTGGACTAGGTCCCGGGGTTTTTCTGCATTTGCGGTTTCCTCGTTAACAAAACTTCTGGTGTCTGTGTTATTTCTTATCCGCGTTATATTTTATATACTAGAAATAATACAGGTTGTGCGTTCGTGATCATCAACTTCTCTAATCCAACTTTTGGTTGTTGATTGTAGTTGACTGATCCTTGGACATTGGTCTTTGGTACCGTCCAAGTTATCTCTCTTTAATAAAGACTCGCTATTTATTTTAGCTTGAGTAGAAATCAAATCGAGAGATTGAGATATAAACTCTTTGATATATTTTTTATTGATTGAGTCTGACTGTCTAGTTGATTCTGATAAAAAGTATATTGGAGTTTGTCCATACAGATTGCTAAGAGAAATATTGGGTGGTGTTGTTAGACCCCCGCTTTTTCAATTGGTATCAGAGCAGGAAAATACGTTAAAGATATCATCAATCTGTGTTTGTAGCGATCTGACTCTATGGACAAGAGTAGTATCTCTGATAAATGCGTCACCGGTAATAAATATTCTCTCTCGTTGAAATATATTAATGAGAAAATCTATTCTATCTCGAATATAGAAAAACCTGGTGGGTTGACGAGATAGACAAATCTTGACATGGATGCTCCTGTTTTCTCCTCGAAAGAGACCAGTTCCTCAAATGAATGGGATACAGCTGAAAAGAGTAGATTGATTCTAAACCTGATTAGAATTCAAACTGTTAAATTGAAACAGTTAAAGCTCCAATCAATGATCTTCTTGATATTGTAAAAGATTGCAAAGTCCATGGTAATGCTGAAGATCAATCTCTTGAGAGCATCCTCGAAAAAGATGCCTTGGATATTGAACGCCGTTTGAATAAACTCTATGTTCAAGGTTGTTCAAAGCAATCTAATATATCAGGAACTTCTGATGTATTGCGTTCGGAAGTAAAAACAGATGTTCCCAATTTTTCCACCAAACTTGGGTCAGTCTGTAAAAGTGACAAATCTTCTGATCAAAAGGTATGTCTTGTTTGTGAGACCAAGAGTTCTGTTAGACAAAAGAGAAACTCTAAGTTGAATAAAGACTCCTTGGTTCAACTACAACACACTCTAGATTTGATTCTCAAAAGTGTGACTGACACCCGTATGATTGAGCCAATTGGCTTTCGCACCTATCCTGTTTATGTAACCAGGAAAGTCAGTACTGTGAGTTCCTCCAATGTCCAAAGGCAGAATAGACGTCTTAATAAAAATCGTCCGAAGGAAGTTCAATGCCGTATCTCTAAAAGAAACGATGTTCCTATTGAGAAAGTCATCCCAGAAGAAAGAAAAATTGATGAGATAAGAAATGATATTAAAGAGGTAATTGTAAGATACAAATAGCTTGTCAACGGTTTATCCTCTTCGTCTTGTCAAGACTCTTCTGGTACTATGTCTCGTATTTTGATGACAACAAATTCTATGATAATTTCTCGTGTCATACAAGATTCCTCTCTAAGACTAAGAGGAAAAACAAACTTAACCGAAAACAAAAAACTCTTAATGAGTCTGTGGCTCGTACTTGTGCTAATTAATCACAAGTTGGAGAGCTTACTCATATAAACCCTGTTGAGTAAGTACGTGTTAAAACAAGTATACTTGTTGCTTGCATCTGTTAAAGTTAGGATATTTTCTTATCGTCCATAGCAAAACTTATGATTGACAGATCCTCTAAGAACAAGTATTGGTTAATTCAAAAGTTTTTGTTGCATGAAATCGTCTTTGTGTTCAAGTCATGTTTTCAAACTTTAAGGGATTTATTTTTCAATGGGTTTTCGTCGTACTCGAACGGATTTAGTTCTGGCCCGAGTCAACAATTTATTTGAAACCCTAAATTGTTGTACCCAAGGATAAATACCCAACCTCTTAGGGTTACAAGTCACGTTCGTGTACTTCGGGTAGCTTTGGTGTTTTGAGAATGTCTTCCTCCTCTTCTTGCTATGGCGGTTTTGGAAAAGGATTCCTTGACAATTTCAGGTTGATTCCAAGAAGAAGAGAACTCTTGTAGATGAAGATCATCCCAATGCCTCATGCTTCTTTGCGTATTCTCATAGAGATGCTGAAAATGATGATATGATCTCTGCTGAAGTTGTTCATGACTTTCTTAAGTACTTTGGGGAAACAAAACTGCAGCTTGTTGATACTCTTAAAGGTCTTGATAAAGTGAAAACCGAGTTGGAAAAGGTTGTGTCTGACCTTGGTCTCATAAAATCTCAAATCAATGATCCTCGTAAAGAGAATCATCTCTCTGATGACGCAGAGAAGGCTGTCGTTCACAAGTCGGAAGACTCCTTGTCCTGTGAGGATCTTGTATTGGCCATATCCCTCTTTCGCGGTCAGGGAAACGACGGAGTCTGATTCTCTCTAGCTTGTTTCTTTAGATGCCTAGTATGTCTTATTTTTGGATTAGATGGAAGAATAACTAGTGCTTTGAATAGCGATGATTGTGAATACACATAGCTATTTTTGTTTCATCTTCTTATGTTATTTTTTTTAGGTTTATTGGTATTAAATTCTAAAAATATTTGGAGGATGATGATTTCTTGGTTTGTTATATTGCAATATTTTTATGGGATATGTATTGTTTGCGTCCGTGAACTTGAAGGTCCCATATTGCGGTCAAAAGTAAAGTCGTCCATGAATTGGTATTCGTATTGGACGAATGGACTTTTGACATATACAAAATTTATGCCTATGCAATCATGTAATTGATGGAAAATAGGATTAAATCTTTTGTATGACAAGGATAAAGTCATTTATGTTGTTATGCATGTAATGATGCAAAGATATAATAGATCCTTGTTTGTTATCCACGGTATTGATCTTCATTGATCCATCTTGCTATGTTTTACCTTGAAGGCTCCATCGTGTGCCTTATGTTGAGCACCTTACAACTAAGTCGATTAACCTTGGCTTTGTTGGTTGTTCCGTAAGATGTTATATGTTGAGCATTAGGAACTAAATTAATCAACTAGTTTGGTTATTTAGTTTTGTAGTCCATAAGTTTTTCTTTCTTATGTTGAGTACATGTACAATTAAGGTTGTCATGTCTTATGATAATCTTAGTCGGGGTTCCATAATCTCTTATGTTGAGCCCAAAATAATTAAATTGATTACCTCGGTGATTAGTTTGGTTATTTTTTTGTATTCCGGTTAGATTAATTATAGGTTCTCTTGTAATTAATCTAATTGAGTTTTCATATATTCCACAAGTTCTTGTGTTGAGTATATGAAAGGCTACACTATCATGTTATATTGGTTAATATAGTCGTGTATTCTGTAAGGTTTTCCTTATGTTGAGTACTTGAACGATTAAGTTAGTCACCTCCACATGATTAACTTAGTCGTAGCCTGTTTCTCTGTGAGTTTACTTATGTTGAGCACTTTCAATTAAATTGATCACTTTTGTGGTTTTGATTTAATTGCGTATTCTAATTAGAATACTCATGGGTTTACTTGTGAGTATTTTGGTTGAGTTTTGGATATAAAAAATCATTCACATGGTTTTTGGTGTCCAAATAAAAATCCTTCTTTTCTTTCGAAATTAAGGTCGCTCTTGTTGTTCCTTTGGGAATGACATCAAATGGGGGAGAGTTCTTTTGAACTTGTGCTTAATGGTAATATCTTGCGGGGAGTGCGGCTGTGGAATTTTATAGGGGTTATATTGCGTCTTAAAACTCCTTGATGAATGCTGTTAGCTTCGGCTATAAGATTGCATCTAAATTAAGATGATATGTTGTCTCTCTTTTGGTCATGAAATGTCTCTTCTGGAAATTTGTTTATGAACCCGTTCTTGTACCTTTGCTAATTTTATTGACAAAAAGAGGGAGAAATATTGTAGGTCACACTACAAATACATATGGTTTTCGGATCATTGTGTAGGGGGAGTGGTTTCCATGATCGAGATGGAGTATTGACTAAGGGGGAGTGATACATATCACCATAGTATTATTGTTAAAGTCGTGATGCAATTGGAATTTGATGTTCATAATAATACTATGACACTGTATAATAATGATCGAGAATCTCGATTTCTCTCATTGTTATAGCTACGGATCTTCAACAACGGTGATACTAAACTTACAATCTTTGGGATCATTGGAGTACTTGGAAGGACGAATATTTCAAGGAACGTTGAAGATTGGACTATGGAATAGGAGCCACTAAAGTTTATCTTTTTTATATTCCATATGTATTAATAGTTTTGTCACTAAAATTGACAAAGGGGGGGATTGTTAGAGCATAGCTCGGTCAACCTCGCATGCGTTGCTATCTCAGGCATGTTTGTCAATGTTAGTGATCAAAACTATAAAGTCTTGATTTCTAGCTTATTAGCTAAGTTTCAGACTAGGATAGGAAAAGTGTAGTTGAGCTCAAGGACTTCATGGTGATTCAAAGACAACGACGAAGATCTACACCAAGGAACCGTGGAACTTCATCAACAAAAAGGTATGTGAAGACTTGAACTTATCTATCACTCTAAAGTCTATCTATTCATCTCCTACTTCTTATGAGACAAAATTCGTATGCTATATAGACTAGATCATATATAATTGATATTTCGAGCTAAGTATTCATTGCTTATCTTTTACTCGAAATCATGTGGTTTATCTTCACCTAGTAACGAAAGTCATGAAAGTTTCAATCACTTTGGAAATTGCTCTGACGAGAAAGGTCTGTTGTTCTTTACGACTGAATATCGCCTTCTGAGAATGTTTCAATGATTGAAATAAGAGTTTAGATTATATAACCATGTATTCCTTGAACCGAAGTTTCAAACTTTGTTGATCAAGATAAATCGGTAGGATTGGGGAATTGGCTTGCCAAGTCCGCGAAACCAGTCCACAGACTCAGTCCGCGAACTGACGGAAGTTCTCGATCGAGAATTTCTACTAGGATTTCCAAAACTCGTTTGTGTGCTAAGTCCGCAAACTGGCGGAAGTTGTCGACCCGAGAATTTATGCTGAGTTTGGAAAACTCAACCGATTAGTTTAATCCGCGAACTTGTTTGTGAGCTTAAGAGGTTATGATCTAAAGATCTTCTCTGAACATGAAACATTAATTATTAAGGAATGCTTTATGCAAACCGTGGCTATAATGTTCATGAGCCGATTCTAATCGAATCGAATCGAATCATCTTTGTTTCAATTGTGTCTTGTGTAGTTACATAAGATCTCATAGCAATTGAACAACTCTTAACTAGTTCATTTGAGTCAATTGAACTAGTTATGGTGAAGAAGAACATGATTAATATGAGATGCTCATATGGTTGACCTTTTGGGTTATCATGTTGAACCAACATACGTGTACTCGTTTGGGCATGGTTTTCTCAAACCCAGTAAACGTGTACCCAAGTGTGTGTGACAAGCTATGTCTTTCGATCTAATGGTTGATAGATATTGGCTTGAATCTAAATCATGTTTTCATCTAACGGTGGATAGAGTTTTCTTTGTACCTAAGGCAAAACCCTGATTTGAAAGGCTATATATAGGAGACATCTAGCATTGAGCAAACCTAATCGCCACACGTCTGTGTGCTACTAGTGCTCTCGCTAGAGTCGATCTCCATTAACTCCTGAGTTTCTTCTCTAAACTCGAGTTAACGACTTAAAGACTTCATTGGGATTGTGAAGCCAGACCGATACTAATTTTATCGTAGTTGTATGATCTGATCTTGCATCTTCTATCGTACGAGTATAATCGATTGATTGGCTTGAGATCGTGAGAGTTCCCCGATAGGTAAGATAAAGAAGTCACAAACATCTTTGTCTTACTGTTTGTGATTCCTCAACAATCCGCTTGTGTAGTCAGGAAGGATTGTAGAGAGGTGATTGATTAATCTAGGTTGTTCTTCGGGAATATAAATCTGGATTGTGAATTGGTTCATGTTACCTTGATTTTATATCTAAAGACAGAACAAAACCTAGGGTTTATCTGTGGGAGACATATTTATCCTTTCGATATACTTTTCCGTGTGAGACAGATTCGTTTATTATCAAGTCTGTGATTTTGGGTTGCCGCAACTCTTAGTTGTGGGTGAGATCAGCTAAGGGAATCAAGTGCGCAGTATCCTGCTGGGATCAGAGGCGTATGAGTACAACTGTACCTTGTATCAGTGAGAGATTGGTAGGGGTTCAATTATAGATCAGTCTGAAGTTAGCTTGGAGTAGACTAATGTCTGTAGCGGCTTAAAACAGTGTGTATTCAATCTGGACTAGGTCCCGGGGTTTTTCTGCATTTGCGGTTTCCTCGTTAACAAAACTTCTGGCGTATGTGTTATTTCTTTTCCGCATTATATTTTATATAATAGAAATAATACAGGTTGTGCGTTCGTGATCATCAACTTCTCTAATCCAACTTTTGGTTATTGATTGTAGTTGACTGATCCTTGGACATTGGTCTTTGGTACCGTCCAAGTTATCTCTCTTTGATAAAGTCTCGTTATTGATTTTAGCTTGAGTAGAAATCAAATCGAGAGATTGAGCTATAAACTCTTTGATATATCTTTTTATTGATTTAGTCTGACTATCTAGTTGATTCTCATAAAAAGTATATTGGAGTTTGTCCATACATATTGCTAAGCGAAATATTGGGTGGTGTTGTTAGACCCCCGCCTTTTCAGGTTGGTTGGATTCTCAAACTATTCATGACGAGGTCGTAATCCTCGAATCTGATGAGGACTAGCCCTATCATGAGTAGTATCCTTAAAAGTATGCTGAAGCAATTTCTGAAAAAGATGTTGAAGCAGCTCCCAAAGAGAACGTTGATTTAGCTTCCAGAGCGAACGTCGAGGCGGCTCCTGGAGAGAGCGTTGAAGCAGCTTCTGGATCGAAAGTTGAGGCGTCTCCTGGAGAGAGCGTTGAAGCAACTTCTGGAGCGAACGTCGAAGCGGGTCCTGGAGAGAGCATTGAAGCAGCTTCTGGAGCGAACGTCGAAGAGGGTCCCAGAGAGAGCATTGAAGCTTCTTCTGGAGCGAACGTCGAAGTGGGTCCCGGAGAGAGCGTTGAAGCAGCTTCTGGAGCGAACGTCAAAGCGGGTCCCGGAGAGAGAATTGAAGCAGATTCTGGAGCGAACGTCAAAGCGGGTCTCAGAGAGAGCGTTGAAGCAGCTTCTTATGGAGAGAGAGCTGAAACGCCTTCTTCTGGAGAGAGGTGAAGTGCCTTCTTCTAGAGAGAGTTGAAGCACCTTCTTCTGGAGAGAGCTGAAGCGCCTTCTTCTTGAGAGAGCGTTGAAGCGGCTTCTTCTGGAGAGAGTGTTGAAGCGACTTCTTTTTCAGTTTGACTTCCCCTTGCGAATTACATGCTTCTTGATTGACCATCTATCTTGTGTTGAAAAAGTCCTTGACTGACGGCGCAGGAACTTCATGTTGATCGTCCCCAAGCGTGATTTATATAGTTCTATCTTGTATGGTCGGTGGGTTTACCATAATAAAGATATTGCCATCTCTCCTCCGTGACTCTATTACTTCTCCATGGGAAAATAAAATATGCAGAAGTTCGGATAACCTCTGTCCGTAGTGGTTGTTGCTATGGTGAAGCTCGGGATTGGCAGTCTTCATATAGTGGTAGAGCTTGTCTCGTTATTAGAGGGAAAAGCTAATGATGGAACCGATAGCTTCCCTGATGTTGCCTCATGGAATGAAAAATAGGGAGACAGTCCCCTGCCCACGAGTATCTACTGAGCCTTCGACTTGATAGACGTTGTCACGCTGGGTTCATGAGGTCGTCTTTACGTCTGCATTGCGTTTCATAGACGTCCAAGAACATCACTGGTCTTTGACAACACGTCTGCTCTCTTGAGTATATCCTCGTATTTGGACATCTTGGAATCATAATGATAGCGTGCTTGCATCTCTCTAAATTCACCATCTTTGAGATGGGAAGTGCTAAGCAGTCCCCAGTCACACTCCTTCTCCATTATCATCTTTGGATCGTGTCTTTGAGGAGTAGGGAAATTCCTCTTAAGTCCCAGGTGCAATCTCCTCTGGTAACTACTTCTTCTACGGGAGACACTCTGAAATAGTCTCTCATTGATGTTTCTGCCGTCGATACAGATATGAAATATCTTGGACATTGTTTATCATTGTGGCAGTCGTGCATGTGGTACTGGAGTTGGAGTTGGCGATTTTGGACGCGCATGATGTTGTATCTTGGAGGTTTTCCTCTTGTTGCTTCAGCGAAACTGCTTACAGAAGGCCAAAGGTTGTATTGCATGTTGGTGAAATGTATGCTTCCACGAACATCATGAGGCTCTTCATTACTGGAAGGCTTGTTCTTTCTAGCAAGGAAGGTGTTGTCGCAGCTGAGCATTTAACAGCTTCACGGAGTTCAGAGGATGTCTGAAAGCGCAGGTTCTTCGACAAATCACGATAGACAGGTACCATCCTATTGATGCACAATTACACCACTTGTTGCTCAGTCACATTTGGATCGTGACCCTCCAGTTCCTGAATTCGGAACCTCTTGACATAATCATTTGGATGTTCGTTGTTTCGCTGAAGCATTCCTCTTAAGTCTGATAGAGTGATTCGCCCAAGCTGTGGATTCTTTCTCGACATGATGATGCATACATCGTTATCTTCTTGAGGCTTCTCCCTTGAGGTGTCGGCTCCAGTAGATCCGAAGACTTCCCAGGCTCGCTCTCGTCCGGGCTGACATAATAGGCGAACCCTTTATGATGATTTTGAGATGACAATATTCGTTGAATCTTCCGAAACGCTTCCTGTTGTAGTGCGGTCCAGATGAAACTTTCTCATTTCTTCAGCAAGGGGGTGAATGAAGCAACAAGCTGGGCTAAACCAGGTATAAATATGTAGTTCACCTTGCCAATGAATCTTTGGAGTTCCTTCATAGTTCGCAGAGGCAACATCGTGAGGATAACTTGGATCTTGGATGGGTCCACTTTGATTCCCTTAGCAGTCACCTTTCGAACACTTGTCGTAAGACTCCTGTGTGGGACGCCCGAGCTTTTGATTTGACTACTATATCATCCACGTAGTCTTCGACTTGCTTATGCATCATGTCGTGGAAGATTGCCGCCATAGCGCGTTGATACGTTGCACCGGCATTAACCAAATGACATTACAATATAATAAAAATTTCTGAGAGGAGTTTGAAAAGTTGTCTTACTCGCGTCATGCTCATACATCCTTATATGATTGTAGCCTCTATATCCATCCATGAAGGAGAACATGCCGTGTCCGCTGGTGGCATCCACTAACATGTCGATGTTAGGTAGAGGAAAATCATCTTTGGGGCAGCATCTGTTCAAGTCTCTGAAATCCACACAACACCTGATCTGTCTATTTTTCTTTTTTACCGGAACCACATTAGCCAATCAGGTTAGATGATGAATGGGTTTGATGAAGCCAACAGCTAGCAACTTCTGAATCTTAGCCTTGATTTGCTCTTTTTGGGGCTCAACCAAATTAAAAAAAATAGAGAATTTTGGCAAAATCGCATTTTTGGGCTACTCTCTATTCGGTAGTTTTATGAACTATCTTGACTACCGATTATGGTAGGATATCAGCAAAGAGGTCTACTGTATAATCGGAAATCAGGATAACTTCATTTCCTACCGATTATAGGCTCAACCAAAATTCAAAAAACAGAGGATTTTTGCAAAATCGCATTTTGGGGCAACTCTATATTCGGTAGTTATATGAACTATTTTGACTACCGAATATGGTTGGATATTTGCAAAGAGTGCCACTGTATAATCGGAAGTCAGTATCACTTCATTTCCTACCGACTATAGGCTCAACCAAAATTCAAAAAATAGAGAATTTTTGCAAAATCTCATTTTGGGGCTACTCTATATTCAGGAGTTAAATAATCCAAATTCACTACCGATTATGGTAGCATTTTTGCCAAAGGTCTAGTTTAATCGGGGGTCAAGATAACTGTATTTACTGCCGATTATAGGATAATCAAAATTCAAAAGATAAAGGATTTTATTTTGGGGATACTTTATATTTGGAAGTTATATAGACTATATTGACTCCCGATTGCGTATTAACTTCCCGATTGTAGAGTTATCTACCGATTGTAAAGGGTAGTTTGGGCATTACAAAAACGGGAAATAAGGATGGCTACATTTTACATTTGGGTGACCTTTTGTGTCTTTTTGTGTCGCCCCTAATTCTTTTGCGGTCGCCCCTAAATACGCCAGGTAAAAAAGGAAGACAAACAACATGTTATTATCTGTCCCTCATAGCCACATCATATATTGTCCCACATCAAAACTTTATCCGTGGAAACACACAATTACTCGTCCACGTTGCTTCACAAATATTTCGATTTGATAATTACGATAGGAACTGTCCTTACCTAGTTTAGAACGATTTTTTAGGGACCATGGTTTTTTTGAGGGACCATGATTTTATTAGGCCACCTTCCCTATAGTTATAAGGGAAAAGCGCTTAAATGACTAACCTACCCTTAACCTAATTTAATTTAAAATCAACCTAATAACCATATATATATATATATATATAACCACCACCTCCTACCACCACCACCAACCACCACCGCCGATTACCACCACTACCACCTCTGATTATCACCACCACCAACCACCGATTACCACCACCACCTCCGGTTACCACCACCACCAACCACCGCCACCTCTATATATATAGCTTAATTTAAATCATTAACAAAGATATTCTCACCAACCCATTACTTGTCATTTGTTTTTGGTTGAAAAAATGAGAAGTAATCATCAGAATGAGTTGAAAATGGAAGTTGCAAAGAGGTTTAATGGAGGTTTTTTTTCCAGAGAAAGGTTCGGTTACGTCGCAAAAAAAAAGTCTCAGCCGAATTTTTAGTTCGATTACGTCGCAAAACGTTCGGTTTCGTTGCAAAAAGTTCGGTTATCACGAATTAACTTTTTCTTAACCGAACTCAGAGTTCAGTTGATTCGCAAAAAATAATTTTAACCGAACTCCTTGTATTAGAACAACACAAGTCCATAAGTTCGGTTCCTTCGCAAAATAAGGATATCACCGAACTTTAGTTTACGAAAATAATGAGAAGTCCAAAAGTTCGCTTCGTTCGCAAAAATGTTAAGTTTTTACTTTAACCGAACTTCACTCTGATATTGAGTTCGGTTAGATATGATGTTGGGTAAAAGTTTGCGAACCAACCGAACTTCTTACACTTGGTATAAATTTGTTTTACGTAAAGTTCGGTTAGATAGTTTGTTGGTATGAAGTTTGCGAACCAACCGAACTATGTACACTTGGTAAAATCTTATGTTCCCATAAAGTTCGGTTAGATATTGTATGCGAACCAACAGAACTTCTAGACCCTAAAGTTCGGTAACATTGCGGGAAAACCGAACATTACTTTGTAAATCCTATAAACAAAGTTCGGTAACATGTTTGTTAACCGAACGACTAAAAACCTCCATTAATGAGCGAGTTCGGTAACCTGCATGTTTGGAAAAAGTAACCGAACTACACTTTCAGATGTGTTCGGTTACATGTTCTTCACATAAGGTAACCGAACAAGGCCAAATCTACTTCAAAAATTTACATTTTTTTGAAAATTCGGAGCAATTCAACCAACATTATCTAAGTTTGAAGCATACCTGGGTACCCAAATACTCTTCCTCTGGTTTTGTTCGGTTACATGATTCAGATGAGCCATCAATTGAATCATCACTTGAATACTCAAGCTTAGTGAACTCAATTTTTTATTTTTTTCCATGTTTTTCTTCTTCATTTTCTCTAACTTTACTAGGGCTGCACAAGACCCGTCCACGATACCCAAACCCACCCGTACCCGCTAAACCCGTGGGTTTTTAGTCCATACCCGCCCACTGTGGGTGCGGGGTTGGTTATGGAAGAAAAAACCGTTGTCTGTGGGTGCGAGGTTGGTTTAAGATAATACCCGCCCATACCCTCCCAAAAAACCCGCAGATTATATACCATTAGATAAAACTAGTCCTAGCCGTCCATTATGAAACCCTAATACTAGTAGACAGGATAACTGATAACCCTCATTCACTTTCTACACTCTTCTCTCCGTTCAGCCTCTCCTCTTCTTCCTCCTCAGTTCTTCTTCTTCACTTACGAACGACAATTACCAGAAATCTTCACCAGAAATCGACAACAACAACTTCAAATCTTCACCAGAAATCAACAACAATCGAAAAATCAACAGATTCAACACTTAATCTTCATCTGTGAACTTCCTAGTTATGAATATTTTGGGGGTTTTAGTTTTTTTTCTCACTTAATCAAGGATAATAGAAGTTAATCTAAATACTTGAATATAAAGCGGGTTTAAACCCGTTTAAACCCATACCCGCCCAGCCCGTAACGGGCGGGTAACAAAACCCGCCCGTTGTTTGTGGGTGCGGGGTTGGTTATGAAAAAACCGCAGTCTGTGGGTGCGAGGATGATTTTAGATTATACCCGCCCATACCCGCCCATGTGCAGCCCTAAACTTTACTCAATAATTTTACTTCTTTTTAAGAAAACCCATCTGATTTTTTAATCTAACTAATTATATTTAATTTAATCATTTCACTAATGATTATACTAACTAATATTAACACTAACTAATCATTACCCAAAATTAATCAGGAGGGTAGTTTAGGTATTAATATAAATATCTAGATAAGGGGTGACCTAGATTTACTTCTAAATGTCTTACTTGTATGCACATAATCCATCTCTCGACACGTGTCCAAAGATCTATACGTGGAAGGCATGCAGACCACTATACCAAGGGGCACTGAAACTACGAACCACCGAGAAGTAGGGAAAGATGCCCTAAACGTTACTTTACCCAATCTCAAGGATAACTCAAAGATCGACGATAGGGGTTAAACATACTGACATGGGTGTGATGGGACCTGCAGACAGCTGACTGTCGCACGCAGACGACCCAACCACCCACATTAAATGCCCTAACCATAAGGTACGTGTCAAGATATCTAAGGAAGAGAAGGCATCGATCCAGCGGTATCAACAACAGTCGCTGGGGGCATCGGTTCGGAACGAAGACACCAGCGGGATTGGCACATAGAACAAAAAGATAAGATTTCAACGGTCTCTGACAAGAGACCCCGCATATTTTTCCTATAAATACCCTCCTCCTCTGAGAGACAAGGGGGCGACCAATCTGTAAGAGTGAAGAGAGACCTAGGAGAGAGAAATAGGAAGAGTAACTATGATTTCCATTTCCTCCATTATCGTATTTCACTTAAAGTCATTCGAATTCATATGTAACCCTTCAACGCATAGTGAAACTCAACACCCCGTGGATGTAGGCCTTAGTGCTGAACCACGTAAATCTCTGTGTTATTTACATTTCAACATCGTATTTACATTTTATTACTTATATCTGAATCGGTCATGCTTCGTAACCCTGTGGGATGATTGATCTAACTTAATCTCGACTAGACAATGACGATTCCGAAGAATCTGAGTCGATGAGTCATCGTGTTTATGCTATTTATAACTTTCATATTGTGTATAACGTCTTTCAGTTATGAATGCGAACATTGTTTGTGGAAACGTGGATGCCCTCGTGATTTATGTGTTCACAATCTGGCGCTAGAAACAGGGACTTTGTCCCGGTAAAAGATTTATCTTTCCTGTGATTTTTGAGCCTTTGATACTATTCCTCGTGAAATAGTATCTCAGACGGTTTATTCTAACTTCTTTATGGCCACCTTTAAAGGCCTTAGCAATTCTATAAGAGTTTTACGCTGATTCTTCTACAAGAATTTTACACTGATTTTTCCATAAGAGTTTTACGCTGATTCTTCTACAAGAATTTTACACCGATTTTTCCATAAGAGTTTTTCTACAAACTTCGTTTACGGACTTGTAAAAACAGCAGATCTGTTTCCTAGGATTTGTCTTCTCTGTTTTAAGGTAACAGATCTGCCATCTGTCCTTTTAAATACCGAATCTGTCGACTTTGAGTGTTGAAACCGCAGATCTGGTACCTTTGCTGTTTAAAACAAACAGATCTGCCAACCATTATCGTTTAAAACCGCAGATCTGTCGTATTAGGATGTTAGAACACATTTAAAACTCCCTCGTGTTATTCTTAGAGCTTCACGATGGATCGAAGTAATCAAGAAAATCCAATACCTCTGAAGAGGGGAGTAATAGCTGGAATATCTTTTTCGTACCTTCGGTGTCGTGATCGCCCACACATAAGTTTAACTATGCTAACAAAACCGTTGCGGTCCCCTTTTCCCTCGACTGCTTATCGTCTTTTGCAGGAATCTGACATGGAGAAAGTCAAAGAGGTAGGTAAAGTAAAGTCCCCATCAAAATAAACGCTGAGGACCACTCCAGTTGTGACCCGCAGTAAGCAGAAGGGTGAGAAGGCAAAGACAACGACCCAGAAGGTGGACACAGCTTAGATCACCTCACCAATGAACGCCAGCACGATAGCAGCGGCAGTGGTCAAATCCCTTGCGGCACAGGCTGATAAGACCAATCTAGCAACGGGATCACGCGTTCATGAGCAACGTGAAGGGTTCGCAGAATCAACAATGCATCTGGCAGCCTTCATAATGCCGCAGAAAAATGATCAAAAACAGACCATTCCAACCACTCATCCATTGCTAACGATGAATCAACCCATCGTAACACAAGGAGAGCCACCGATGAGGGATATCGATCCCCCCGCCCCCCAAATCCATAAAATCGACGAAGGTCGAACCATGGCGGTTGGAGGGAAGGGACAGGTCGGGACACCAAACCAAGGATCGAATCATTCCTCCCAATTGATGGCAGAGCTCGAATAACTAAAGAAGAATCAGAGATCATACGCAGAAGCAGTGCCATTACTGGCTAGAGAAAACCAGGAGCTCAAAGATAAGATGGCGAACCAGCATGACGAAGCTAATTCAAAAGCACCAGAGCCAAATCACGATCGAAGAATGGTCGTAACAAACGAAGCCAATCCCGAGCCCTTGAACCGAGGACACATCAGGGGAAACCGATCGTCAGACCAATAATGTGTTACCAAAGACTCGGATTACTTCGATAGTAATGATCGAAGACCAGGGCAATCCGAAGCAATAGTCGGCCATCACCGTGCGATGGAAGATCTTCGCGCTGAAATGATGGCAGAGATCAAGCAGCTGAAGGCCAGGCAAGGAGGTGGAAGATTAGAGGAAGTCATGAGAGAAGCTAATACTACTCCTCTAGTCCCAAGCTTATCCAAAGATGAAATCCCCAAGAGATGTCCGATCCCAGCATTTGAATGCTACGATGGATCCAGCGATCCCGCGGCCCATCTTCGGTATTACAACCGTATGTTGGCCCGATGGGATCAGGACGACGTGGTACTCTGTAGATATTTCCTTTCACGATTGAAGAGATCGGCTCTGTCCTGGTTTGATAACCTACCTCCCAACTCCATCGGATCATATGAGCAACTCACCGAAATTTTTTTAAGAACTTACATGTATAACAAGGCTGTCCACGCTGGGATGGACAAGTTATTCTCATTAGCCATAAGATACAAGGAGACGACCAGAAAATACACGGATAGATGGCATAAGATATGCCAGGCTATAGGGAATGTGGACCCAGTGGTCAGCATTAACTGCTACAAGTGGGGTTTAGACAGGATGAGCCCGTTGTTTGTCGAGATTCATGGGAGAGTACCCACGACGGAAGGGGATCTTCGAGTAATCATCGAAAAACACGCCAAGTTGGAAGAAATCTAATGAGAAAATCTGAGGGACCATGCTCAAAGATCTCATCGAACTAACTCCACAGAGCAGGCCAGCGGATCGAAAAGAAGTTCAATCGAACGCCCATACGAAGATAGGAGAGGAAGAAGAGAAGGTCCTCGAAACGATGATCGAAGATTCAGAGATCAAGTCTACACGAAGCTAAACACAAGTTACGCTCGAATCTTAAAAGAAATTAAGGGTCGAGAAAACTTGGAATGGCCATGGTAAAAAGGAAAGCAACCCCCAAAATCCGAAAAATTGAAGGAATACTGCGACTACCACTGTTTCAATGGGCACCCAACCGAGAAGTGCAAGAACTTGAAGATAATGGTCCAAAAGCTTATCGACAGCGGAGAACTGAAGCAATACATAAGGAAGGAAGAAGCAGATGACAGGTCGAAACGAAGCAAACAATTTCAACTTCCTGAAGGCAATCGAACACTAAACACCATTTCGTGTTTGGAAGCCGCTGGACCATCATTAACAGCGCAGATTGGAAAAAGGCTGAGAAAGCAATTCGAAGACTACTGCGAGCTGTACAAGATCGATGGGGTAGAGATAGACGATCACGAGCAATATATGGATGCACCGATCACTTTCGAGGAAGATGATATGGAGGAAGACATGTAGGATCACAATGATCCTTTGATCCTCACACTGCCCATAGCAGGGTGCAACATCAAGAAGATCCTCATTGACGGAGGAAGTTCAGTCAACGTCTTGTTCTATGATACGTTCAAACGAATGGAGCTAAACGGCGAACAACTGATATCTTCGTACCACACCATTTATGGATTCAACGGGGCTCCTACGAAACCATTGGGGGACATTGTTCTACAAATAAATGCAGGACCGATGAAGATAGACACCCGTTTCAGCATGGTAGACGCTCCTTCCCCCTACAATGCTATCATCGGACGAAGATGGGTACACAAGCTCAAGGGTATAACATCAACTTATCACCAGTGTCTTCGATTCCCATCACCCGAAGGGATAATGGAGATCAAGGGTGACCAG
Source organism: Papaver somniferum (assembly GCF_003573695.1). Taxonomy (NCBI): domain Eukaryota; kingdom Viridiplantae; phylum Streptophyta; class Magnoliopsida; order Ranunculales; family Papaveraceae; genus Papaver; species Papaver somniferum. The sequence goes on along the minus strand of NC_039362.1, from coordinate 28,918,802 downwards.
GTCACTGCTCGGGAATGCCAAGCTATGCAAAACCAGCTCAATAACGAGCTAGATGAGCAACGAAAATCCTGCAGAAGCCGGAACAAGGAAGCTACCAAAGAAAAAGCCATTGATTTGCACCTCGAAGGAATCGCAGAAAAAATCCTGACAAAGGGGGGCGACGTCCAATGCGCTGAGGCAAGTACCTCAGCGGCCAAGACGACAGAGGATCCTACCAAATAACAATTAAAGAACGTCCCTCTCCTAGGGGAACCGAAGCCTACATTTACATCTTTGGAACCCGCTAAGGAAATCAACATAGGGACAGACAAAGATCCGAAAATGATCAAGATAGGAACTTTAATGAGCAAGGAAAGAGAGCTAGCCCTAACCAAACTACTCATAGAGTACGCAGATGTCTTCGCGTGGAAATTAGGAGACATGCCGGGAATAGATCCTAAGATAATTCAACATGAGCTCCGTATAAAACCAGGCACAGCTCCTTTCAGACAGAAGGTACGCAAGATAGCTCTAGAGTATCATCAGCCCATTCAGAAGGAACTCAGCAAGTTGCTAAAAGCAGGATTCATCAAGGAGGTGAAATACCCCACGTGGATTTCGAACATGGTCATCGTGCCAAAGAAAAACGGACGGGTGAGAATTTTCATCGACTTCACCAACCTCAACAAGGCATGCCCTAAGGACAGTTATCCACTCCCTAGCATCGACCAACTGGTCGAAGCTGTGGAAGGATACGAAGAACTGTCCTCCATGGACGGTTACTCAGGATACAACCAGGTTATCCTGGCGAAAGAAGACCAACAACACACAGCATTCTACACCCCTCGCGGCCTCTATTGTTACACAAGAATTCCCTTCGGACTGAGAAATGCGGGGGAAACATATCAGAGGATGGTTGACGCTATCTTCAAACAGTGGATAGGGAATACGCTGGAGGTCTACGTAGATGATATGCTGGTCAAAAGTAAGCTGCGCGCGGATCCTCACCAGGATTTGAGAGATATCTTTGAGGCCATGAGGAAGCACAACATGAAAGTAAACCCGGAGAAGTGTACGTTTGGTGTTACTTCAGGGAAATTCCTTGGATACCTAGTAACTAAAAGGGGAATCAAGGTCGATCCTGACAAAATCCAAGCCATCGTAGAAATGCCATCCCCGAAGAATTTGAAAGAAGTCCAAAAACGCTGCTAGGGAGGTTTATCTCAAGATCATCAGATAGATGCAAACCATTTTTCAACATCCTCAAGAAAGGATGCAAATTCGAGTGGAACCCTGAATGTGAGATAGCTTTCCAACAAATTAAGGAGTACTTGGCAACAATCCCCATTCTCCAGAAGCCGGATCCTGACGAAGTATTGGCTCTTTATATAGCTGCAACTGATGATGCGGTCAACGCAGTGCTGGTTAAAACCAATACTAAGATGAGCATCCAATTTACTATGTCAGCAAGACACTTAACCCGGCGGAACGGAATTACACGAAGATTGAGCAGCTCATTTTGGCACTAGTATGGGCAACTCAGACGTTGAGAACTTATTTCTTGACTCATTATGTTCGTGTCCCCTGCAAAGCACTGTTAGAGGCTATTCTCAAAAGCACTGGGAAAGTTTTGGCAGATTTCCTAGCGAACTTACCTCTGGACAATGATGAAGAAGTCCAAGGCATGCCAGAAACCGAAGATGGAAAATACCCTGTCGATATTCTCGAACCTACAAACCAAAGGCAATGGGAAGTCTTCGTAAACGGGTCCAGAAATCGGGAAGGTGCTGGCATAGGCATCGTAATCACCACCCCCACCGTAGAAAGGATCGTCCATGCGCTGAGACTAGAGTTCAAGGGGCATACCAACAACATCGTCAAATACGAGGCTGTGGTACACGCTCTTCGTTTAATAATAGAAATAGGCTTAACCGAGGTACGCTTGACAATTGACTCACAGCTGGTCATACGGAAAATCGGGCTAGAATACAATGTCTACGACGAAACCCTTTCAAAGTATATGGCGTTAGTCCAGACACTGGCAGCCCAGATACGAACATCAAATTTCGGCACCTATGCAGAAAGAAACTCAGGCATGCTGATGCCTTGGAATACATTTCATCTATGTTAAAAGATGAGAGCGTGAAAGCTATCAAAGTATCCAGGGTGTACGAACCTTCCATCATCCCTCAGCAATCCCTCGCCACACACCGCAAGGACAACGTTGGGAAGGACATTGCTGAGGATGATGTAGGGGAGGATATTGCCGACGATTTCATGGAAGATGACATCGTAACGAAAGCAAATGAGGATGAGGATTTTACCAAGGAAAAAGATTGGAGATCTGAGATTCATCTTTACCTTCAAGAAGGTACTCTACCTGCAGACCTGAAACTAGCCAGGAAGATACAAGCCAAGGCATGGAGATATGACCTCCGCGACGGGATCTTATATAAAAAATCTTTCCTCGGTCCATTACTACGATGCGTGTCAAGACAAGAGGGGCACCTCATTCTAAAAGAAATACATTATGGCGATGCAGGTAATCATAGCGGAATGAGATCGTTATCGGACAAGGCAAAAATGCAGGGGTATTACTGGCCGCATATGATAAGAGATGCAGCTAGGATGGCCAGAAGATGTGAAGAATGTCAACGGTTTTCCAGAAGGATACATGCTCCCACAAAAAAGTTAAATTCTGTAGATATCCCCTGGCCCTTCTCCAAATGGGGAATAGACATTGTCGGACCCCTGATCGAAGGGTCAGGGAAAAGACGATTCTTAATCGTAGCCACGGACTACTTCAGCAAGTGGGTGGAGGCCAAGGCTCTGGCTAGAATCCGTGACTCAGACGTATTCACTTTCATCTTCCAAAATATCATCTGCAGGTTCGGTATCCCAGCGAAAATCGTATCCGAAAATGGCAAGCAATTACAAGGAAAAAACATAGACATGCTTTTTGATACTTTCAAAATCAGGAAGAACAAATCAACACCGATCTATCACCAGAGCAACGGACAGGTCGAAGCCACAAATAAAACTATCGCCCTCATCCTCAAGAAGCAATTGGACGAACACAAAAAACGCTGGTGCGAACAACTACACAACGTCTTATGGGCATACCGAACCGTGCGTCGGTCCGCCACCGGTGAATCTCCATTCCTCCTTACCTACGGTGCCGAAGCGGTCATACCAACGGAAATCCTTATGCCAACAACGAAGACCGAGGCATGGGAAAGGAACCTCACCACAGACATGATGTTGGAAAGGCTATATGATTTGGAGAAAAGAAGGGAAGCGGCGTTACAAAGGATGGAAAACCACCGGAAAAAGTTAGCAAGGGAATACAATAAAAAGGTTAAGCTTAGAAATTTTGTAGAAGGGCAGTATGTGCTGAGAACTATACCCCAATACCAGCGAGATAAGAAGTGGGGTAAACTAGCACCAACGTGGGGAGGACCATTTGTTATACACGACATCACAGGAAACGTGGAATACTACCTGCGTAACCTCAAAGGAGAAATCCTCAGACACCCTTGGAATGCTAAATATCTCAAACCATACTACTCATAATGCAGCGCAGCCCTGCACCTGCGTGAAGAGTACCGGAAGAAGAAAGCAACGTACTCGCTCGACATGTTTCTATCTCTGGATGAGGAGTAGCAGCCCTCAATATATCAATCGAAACGATCCAACTTTTTGAAAAATCTATCCATTGGGGAAAGTATTCACTTACAATCTCTCAGGACCCCCCTTTAAGTGTTTATAAGTGTAAAACCATGGGGGAGATATCCAGCAAAAAGAGATACCCAACCAACTCTAAGGTAGCGGTTCAGCGGAATGGGTGTTTGTAAATATTTCAATAACTCACCAGATATCTGGGAACGCTGCCTCGACCCCCACCGTCTGGGAATCCTCTTGCCCATGATTAGCCATCGGGGTATAGGTCCCAAGATGATCACAAAGGTGCACACCTTTGGCATCGCAACCAAACACTTTTATCATTTGAAATCTTATTAAGCATCTATTATATTAACTGACCAAATGTTGCAGGTAGGAAGAAAATTGTAAATATACCAAAAAGCGTTGATCTATTTCATGAAAGTTGATTACAAGATCGGGCAAAACACAAGAAAATAATATTATATCCAAAAAATGGTCCGAAGCCAAATAATCAACAAAGATCAACTTCCCAAATAAAGAAACCTATTTTCCCCTAGATGACTCAGCATGATCAGTGGGATTCTTCTTTTGAGACGAAGGAACGCTCCCACCCGAAGAAGGACCAGAGGATAAAGTCATAGGTTCGGGCATGGAGCGACGGGGATAGTTCTTGACAATATTATGATCCCTTAAGAGGCCTTGCTCGACCCGTGTCAAGACCTTGTTGACCTCCTCGGCCAACTGATATCGAGCCTTGTGACCGATAACAGTAGCCCGAAGCTCTGATTGGGACAATAAAGCAGTCAACCGAGCCACTTCCTTAGCTACCTCCGTCGCCGCTTCGTCATGAGAACCAGCTAAACCTTTGTAATACGATGTCTGGCTCTCCTGCTGCACTAGGGAAGATTGAGCCTCTTTAAGCTTTGCATTTGTAGCAAGAAGTTGTCCCTCGAGCTCTGCACAAGGAATAAACGCAGCGTATAAGGAATTAAAGATACTAATTTACACACCAAAAAATAAACATATACCTCCGACTCTAGCCGAAGCTTCCTCTAAATCATAAACAACAGCATCGCGGCCTTCAGCGAGAAAATAGAAGTCATCGGATATTTTCTTATAATCCAACTGAAGATTTGAGAGAGCATATTGACTCTCATATGACTCTACCTGCTTCATAGAGTCCTGGTGAGGAAGGTGGTTAACTTCATCATTCATTTTCTCTATCCTTTTATTAAGCCTATACATGTTCATATCGAGATTCCTCTCAGACTCGACCATACGGGCAACGTCAGCACGAGAAGCAGTCAAACCATTGCTAAGAGCATGGGCTTCGGCCCTAGCATCGTCTCTCTGTCGAACGAGCTGTTGTATATAATTAGTAACCTCAGGACCATGAGAAGAACGAGCTTGATGTAGCTCCCTCTCTAACTGCTCTACCCTAGACACCAAGATAGAGGCATGTTCAGTGGCCTCGCGAAGACTATTTTGTATATCAATAAACTGGGCTTTCCTGGCCCTTAACCCAGCTAGCAGCTTGTTATGCTCTTTGGCCCTAGCATTCCACCTGGTGGCTTCAATCTTGATATTCTCCACTAACACCTTGATATGAGAGGCAAGCCAGACCCTCTCCTTCCGAAGCCACATCAACTCTTCGGCGTCACGCGCGGGAGATAGGGTGGGACTCAGATAGAACACCAAGAAGACTAAGGAAGAAGACGAAGGTAAGATAACGAAGAGAACACGAACCTTTAACAGACGAGGAGCCCTTGCGAGCTTCCTCCAACTCGCTGCGAATAAGAGCCAAGTCCGTTCGAAGCTGCTCTTCCATAGCACCCAGTTGCTCTTTCCCTTTCAATCTGTCCTTCAAATCCTGAATCTCTTTATCCTTAGCAGAGATGAGAGACTCAGCGGTGCTCAACTCCTCTTCCCGGTGACGAAGCTTGGCCTCAAGATTAAGGGCTTTGGCCCTGAAAAAATGGTACAGAGTATGGTTGCAATGCTCAATCCTCATCATCTGATGGAGCAAAGTAGAAGTCAGATTTTACGCTCACGAAAGAGTGATCAATCAGAGATCTAAAGAACATACCTCGAGTACCCGCTGTTGAGGAAAACCATATTGATAGCCATCAGGAATGGCCATCATCTCAGCAACCGATGAAGGAGGATCAACCAGGAGTTTCGAAGAAGAACCCCTTAAATCTTTGTCCCACATTTCTGCAACTTTCCCTTCGGGAGTCATCTGCATCATCTGACGAGTAAAGGCATCAGACTTTTTCTCACCAGGAACCAGCGGTGCAGGGTGGGGAACGAACATCAGCTTGTTCTTCATCATCCAATCAAGGATTACATTGTCACCTTCAGGCGTCTGCAACTGAGAAAATTCCTCTGAGGATGAATCGATGATAGTACCTTCGACGACAACTCCTTTTCCTGTATCAGGATTACCCGTCACTACAGAAGTTTTTTGAACCTCCTTCTCCTTGCCAGCAAGAGCTTCTGCATCTTCACCAACAGAACGGTTCTCCTCCCCAACAGTCTTGTCACCCGTACTGATGGGGTCACCACCCATCCCGTCGCCAAGAACATCCCAATCATAGTTGGGAGAAATAAGAGAGAAATCCTCAGCCAAATCCATGGCAGCGCCCATATCAACCGGCCCACCCAAAGAGTAAATCTTTCCAAAATAAAACTCTTGGGTATATACAGGCATCGAAGATTGAGGACCCGCTTCATCATTCCCGTGAATAAGAGTGGGGGGAGGACCAAGGCCTCCACCAGGGGCAACTTCTTGCTGCACACCTCTCCCAACGACATCTTCATGTTCCTTAGCACCATCATCAGGAATAACATCTTTCTCAGCAGAACCATCACCATCATGCTTGGACTCTTCGTGCTCATGGGGGGAAATACCAGTACGTTCTTCATTCTCAATAAAGTCTTCGTTCACTGGACCATTCACCTCATCAGGAATTTCCGGCTCTTCAGCAGCAGCGGTAGAGGATTGAACGGGTCCAAGCTTTTTCTTCTTCGTTGCCTAAAAACCAATATGTAGAGAGTCCGATGAGTTTTTCTCCTCAGTTTGACTAAAATGTAAAATTCAACAGAACAGGGGAAAATACACGGACTAACAATAAACCATACCTTGATGGCAGTGGAACTCTTCGGAGGAAGATCAGAACTGTCCTCCTCATCCATATCAACAACGTCGCATGCATATTCAGAGTTCATCCCCTCAAATTTTAATCGCCACAGAAAGAAATCACCATAGCGAGAGGGAGGAGTTTCACGAGCCTTGCTACCAACAACGGGACGCCAATCACGTGGACCAGGTATCCAATCGTAAGCCCAAGGACCAATAACCTCAATAACGGTAGCATGCCCCTCATAATCATGATCACGTTGAATCCTCTCACGATTAGGAAGAAGCATCCGCTGGCTTGACTTTTCGGTACCAGGAACGTATTTCAGCTTGGTACCACACACTTCGATTAAAAGATGAACACCACAACTAGGTGTCGTAATAGTACGAAGACCAACACTCCAAGGCTTGCGGTTCCTCCCATTAACATAATCTCCGAAGCAGCTATTAAAGTTCTCAGGAGTATACCATCCCCGCTCAGCTGGGTTAGGAACATAGCAGGTCATCGTTGTTTGCCCCTTGCTATGGAGATAACATTCCTTGAGTGCACGAAGATAATTCCCGGTCAGCTGCACCACGGAACGACAGTGTGTAGAGAAAGTAGAACCCTCGTGATTAGCCAAGGCGTCGTAATAGAAAGAATCGCCAGATTTATAGAAAGGCAACATCAACCCGGCCTCGAAGGCCCCCACCGTAGTAAGCAGATGATACTCATCGTACTTATAGATTGATATCATCTCAAAGGTAAGATCATCATCAGGAGCATAAAATCTAACATCAAAGTGTTCGAGTTCTTGTTTCGCTTTAAAAGCCTCGAGATCTATGTGCTTGAAAGTTACCTTCTTTCTGGCAACAGAGAGGCTCCGTATCAAGGGAAGGGCCTCGGAATCTTCATCTTGATCTGGAGAAGACCCCTTCAGGGAACTTAAGTCCGAAGCTTTTCTCTTAGATGACGGATTCCTAGATGAACCAATCTTTGAAGCGTTGCCTTTAATGATCTTCCCTCTCATCGGAACGGCCGGAGGGGGGGAGGCATCGTGTCAGGAACAACTGAGCGAAGAGGTTGGATATCCAGTGGCGGCTCAGTGAGACGATGAGAAGTAGGTGGTACCGTTGCTGACCCAGCCCGTTGGGTATCCGCGGGACGACTAACAACGTACCTTGACCCTTGGGGGCCCCTCGCTTGATCCCCCTCCTTAACAGAAGAAGTTCTAGAACGTGGGGCAGAAGAGGTCATTTGGGCACGGAAATCTGGGTGCGAAGACCTAGATGGACCTCCTTCGGGCGGAGATATATCTGGGTCCCTAGGAGGAGTCCCATGAGGGCTCGGTGGCGGAGTCTGGTAGGGAGCCCGGTGATGATCAACCATATCTACACGTAGAAGGCATGAAAACAACACGAAGAGTCAAGAAAAGAAACTATAAGGATCAAAAAGTGCAACTTTTCAAGTTTTGTGAACTCATCATGAACATCAGTTGAAAACCCTAAAAGAGAGTATCTAGCGGAGAACCCTAGGTAGGTTGCAAACGAAAGAAGTAAATCCACAGAGCAAGAAGTTTATAGGTTTAGTGATGAAGAACAGGGGCAAGTATATATACTTTCGTATAATTGTTCTTCATCACTAAACCAATAATACCGCAGCAGAAAAGAAAAACAAACGCAACTGAAAGAAGAGGACAAAACCCCGTACCTGCAATTCAAGCTTACAGAGGCGAGTAAGGAAGGTAGCGACAAGTGGACAAAACTCTGAAAAATCCTAGGATATCCTGCTCCTTGCAGCACCAGCAGTAAAGAACTAAAGAACAAAAGAAAAGAATAGAAAAAGAGGATGAAGAGTCAGAGAGTTGAAGACTGATAGAAGAAAGAGAGCGTAAAAGAGAATGTGGATTTATTTCAAAATTAACTCTCTCCCACCATTTATAGCACCAGGAATATTGAGACCAACCCACGAATCGAGAAGAAGTTATTGCAAGGGCGTGGGGAACGTGCCCTAAAATCCAGAGGAAGTTATTGAAGAGAGATGGGAGGACTATGACGACAATTATCTTCTAATCTTGACTAAACCCCACATTAGAAGAAAATGGGAAAATTGTATGCACATAATCCATCTCTCGACACGTGTCCAAAGATCTACACGTGGAAGGCATGCGAACCACTAAACGTTACTTTACCCAATCTCAAGGATAACTCAAAGATCGACGGTAGGGGTTAAACATACTGACATGGGTGTGATGGGACCTGCAGACAGCTGACTGTCGCACACAGACGACCCAACCACCCACATTAAATGCCCTAACCATAGGGTGCGTGTCAAGATATCTAAGGAAGAGAAGGCATCGATTCAGCGGTATCAACAACAGTCGCTGGGGGCATCGGTTCGGAACGAAGACACCAGCGGGATTGGCATAGAGAACAAGAAGATAAAATTTTAACGGTCTCTGACAAGAGACCCCGCATATTTTCCCTATAAATACCCTCCTCCTCTGAGAGAGAAGGGGGCGACCAATCTGTAAGAGTGAAGAGAGAACTAGGAGAGAGAAATAGGAAGAGTAAGTATGATTTCCATTTCCTCCATTATCGTATTTCACTTAAAGTCATTCGACTTCATATGTAACCCTTCAACGCATAGTGAAACTCAACACCCCGTGGATGTAGGCCTTAGTGCTGAACCACGTAAATTTTGTGTTATTTACATTTCAGCATCGTATTTACATTTTATTACTTAAATCTTGATCGATCATGCTTCGTAACCCTGTGGGATGATTGATCTAACTTAATCTCGACTAGACAATGACGAGTCCGAAAACTCTGAGTCGATGAGTCATCGTGTTTATGCTATTTATAACCGTCATATTATGTATAACGTCTTTCATTTATGAATGCGAACATTATTTGTGGACACGTGAATGCCCTCATGATTTATGTGTTCACATTACTAAAGATAGAACCATGATCCGCCAAAAAAACCGTGGTCCCTAAAAAATCGTTCCTAGCTTAGGTTCACCATACAATACAAGCTCAAACTTAGATTGAAGTTCTGATTCCCCGGGCTTAGTGATGACATAAATCTTTTTCAAAGGTAGACCGCACGCTTGGTTACCTTGGATAATTAGTTCTTCTAGATGTCAATTTGAACTGAATTGTGGAGCCTAAATATAAATGACCAAATTTTACTTTGACATTAAGATGTGGTACAAGTGCAACGAGTCGCCTTTGCTGACATTTTTAGTTTTTTTGTTGGCATGGCTTTGATGAATTATGATTCAAGACCCGCATCTGTGCATAAGATACAGACATATATATATTTATGTTGAATTTAGTTGGTGGATTATGTATGTGCACGTAGTGCCAGTACTAGTAAAGGAAGACTGAAATGATAGGCTTGGGAATGCATATATTGGGATCAACCACCACTCATGCGTACATTCATTTCTTAGAAACGTAGACATGTTGAGTCCAAATGACTGATGAACTGAATCTCTTGTCCTTCCATATAAAAGTAGGCCGATACACTATTTTTTTTTAACGTTATGGTTGACGATTCCGCAAAATGATAACTTGACGTGGTATTCATGTCCTTGCATTCTTATGGACCCCAAAAGATAACAATCCACACCCTTGGTGCTGTGCATAGTTAAAACCACGATAGCCTGACTATAAATAATAACTGACCCAGTGGAAAGAAAAAACAACCTCTAATTAAGAATGGCTGCTCTCACTTGGGGTGTCAAAATTCTTTAAGACAAACCAGGAAATTTTCCATCTTAGATGGATTTTCATTTATCTTATCCTTCCTGATAATCTGGCACCCATAAGTGATGTTGTAATTGAGTTGCATGTAGTTACCCTCCTCATTCACCATATTTTAAGTTATGGCAAGCGGATCTTCCCCTCCCCTACATGCTTATTACTAATATACCGCGAGGAACTGTCTCGTTGCATATGCACCCTGTTGCTTGGACAGGTTACGTACCCAAAGTAATTTAAACAAATAAGATTTGGATTTTGGATATGCACGAGTAACCGAAGACAGTGAAATTACCAAGATATATTCATGGTCCACCGCCAAACAGCAGTAGTCAGTGTCAGCACCACTGCACGGTGTTTGACTGTACCAGTTTTTCTAACTTTCTTGGTTTTAAGAATTCTAGCCAAATAACAATGTCTTGAGATAATTAGTGTACTAGATTAAGTGTATCTTAAGAGTGTCATCATAAACTGACCCTGCTTTGCTGTTCTATTCTATTCTATGACTATGATATAGTAGTAGTACCATTGATTCAAGAGATAGATTCTCTTGGGGTATTCCATGTTTGATTTGCTCAAAACGTAGAAGTTCGATCTTACACGGTTTTTCTTTCTTACCTTCTGACTCAAGACAAGATATTAAGAAAATAAAAACTTTTGTCTTATCAAGTAATCTTCCCTTCGATATGTTTGATTTGCTAATAAACTTACGAATATTGATAGCATGTTTGGATAACAGAAATAGAAACAAAAATCAGGAACGAAAACAAGTTAAAAAGCAAGTTGTTGAGTGATACCCAAATTATCTATAAATATAACCGGCATTTGGGAAGTTGATCATATCTTGTAATCCCATTCACAAGTAATGATATCTCTTTTTTGTTAGCAAAACAAAAGAAACTTTGTAGAGGGAAACAATTCCACATACTACTCTGTACTTGTGAAGTGTGTACAAGCTGTGGACAACTCTAATCTTGCATACCGATAACATCTCAAAGGTGTTTGTTTTCTATTACTCTCTAGGTGTTTTATGTAATGTTTGGTGCTAAAAACTATAATCTAATTCATAAAGCGTGGAAATTAATAAAAATGTAGCATATTCGCAAGACACTTTTCTATTCTTCTGTTTTACTGTATAAAGATGCACTAATGTGGAAACGACGAAGTTAGTAGTTTATATGCATCTCGTGCAAACGCCTCATATGATGATACAGATAAAGTTCGGTCTAAAAATTTGAGTGTCTCGATTCCAATATCTTCGCTGCAATGCTGTGCTTTGTTTGTTCTTTAAGAATATCCAAGTTTGAAATTCTTTTTACTCAAGAAAGACTTACTTATATACCAGCTAAGATTAGAGAGTCTAAGCTAGATTCTCGCCGAAAGATCACTCGTCATCGTCTTGGCTAAAGCTGGATTTTAATTCATTTTAGTCTTATTTAAAATGGAAATTACTATTCATGTGACACCCTGTAGATAAATGTGATTGTTCTAGACGCTTTGTCCTCGTTTTGGTAACAAGGTTAACACGTGTCTCATCACAACTGGTTTCAACTTTCAATCAATAGATACTTAAAGACACTAATTTGCATCTTGACTTCAATTTTTCGCCTTAGTGAAAAATAATTATAATATATTTTTATGCTACATTCTTTTTCCTCTTTTTTCTTTTAGACAATAAATATATTTCGATTCATCCAAATCAAAATAGTGATTACACGGTGCTTTCCGGAACAATAAAAATATCATAATATAAATAATCAAAACCCTAATATTATATAGGCGTAATTTTGGTTTTTATTTGTACCACTAAATAGGCGTAGTTTTATTTTAAGATGAAATTTCTCCTAAATACCCTCATTTATTGTGTATGGAAAATTGTGTTGAGAACAAGACAAATGGTAGAATAAGAAAAGGTAAGGAAAATGAGGAAATCAATGCAATTTTCTTAACCTAAGAAAATTGGTCCCCTCCGCCTATATATGTAATACTGAGGGAGTAAGTTAGATTACATACTCATAAGAATTCCCGGTTGTTTAAAATTTGTTTAGAACTAACAAACTTAAACATTCCAAAAAAGCTAGTCTGCTTGCTTGATTATAACAATGGTTTCCGTTGCATATTTATGAATCCCTCCAAACACCCAATTATTCCTTTCTTTCCATATCAGCCAAAAAACACTAAAATGAAGTATCTTTCAAATTTCCTTTCCGCATCCAATTTTTGTTTATGTACGTGTAAGGGAGAGATGATTGGTATATCCCGTAATCAAATCCGACCATTTAATCTGATAGTGTTCTTCTTCGGTAAGAGATGCTCCTAAAACAAATGAGTACTTTGCCATAAACTTGTAGATCCACACGAACTCGGATGCTCTAAATCACTTGGGTATGGATTCAAAACGATGTCGTGATGAATCGTCGATGTTTTTAAATCGAGAATAATAAGGCACGAACCAGCCATGAAAGTCTGAAAAACTCACCCTACAACGACGAAGAAAAATTACCCAAAACGAAGAAGATATATGTCGAAAGACACCAAAACCGATGTAGAAGCTCTTATTAAATTAAATATTATCTAAAGCTTCAAAAAAACAAATACTATCTAGTCAAAAATGACCAAATCTAAGCAATAAAGATTAGACAAATATAAGAGTTTTTTTTCTTCTTTTTTATGAGAAAGGGAAGAGAGGAGAGGGAAGAGGAAGAGAGGAGGGAAAAAGGGAAGACAAAATAGATAGAAAGGGAAGAGAGGAGAGGAGGAAACAATTATACAATCTTGCCATTTATCTTGTATTTTGGTGTTTTAGATGATCTTGTACACAATCATGTAATCACTATTTTGATTTGAATGAATTGATATGTGATTTCCATTACAAAAAAAACCATTTTAAGACTCCTATATCAGATAAACATAAGTGCGTAATAAAAATTGATTTCTCATTTTTTTCGTAACAATAATTTTACGCCCAAAAGAATAATCGACGATTTCAATACGAACAATGTGGGTACCCAGTGATCTAGCATATTTTAAAAATACAGTTCCACATCCATATCCAGTAAATACCAATATTAGCATGCAAGGTTTTTTAATCGTGAAGGGAAGCGTGGCTTGTTTTTTATTTTAAGAGTCGATGCATCGGTTGACTCGTGAAGCGTAAGTTCATGATTGATGTTTGAATTGAATAATTTCCTCTAAATAACATTAACATTAGTTGTTATTGGTAAGTTATAAATTAATTAAATACTTCTAATATCATTCAAACAAGAAATAATATATATATATATATATATAAGTTTAACGTGGGTCAGGTCAATTATGATCAAACACAAGGCTGTGGCACAATGGTTGAAGCTATTTTAGCTGAGTGGTGGCAGGTGATAAGTTAATCCTATAATTAAAAAAAAAATTATCCGATTCATGTTAATTTCGCTTCCAAATCCCGATTCAGAGTGTTTTGAGAAAAATTAAGACAACTCATACGAATCAAAGCATGTGCCACATGCTTTTAGGAACCATTTTAACAGGAGATGATACATTTAATATAGGATAAAAAAAATATAAACGAATGTTAGTCGTCGATCGCCTATTTGGTACCGCTTGCTAATACAGTAACTAATAGTGGTTTCCTTATTATTATAAATCATGCAGATATTCAACATATTTTTTCTAAGTCATTGAAAAATAAACAAATGGATTATGTCATCCTACCGAGCATAATTTACAACACATTAAGGAGCTTAATAGTTAATCAATAATGACATTAATTAGTAGGATTGACTAATTAGGTGAGATCTAGTCTTCTTTGAATATGAGAATGAGATTTTTACTTTAGGCGGGAATGGGAATCAATTGTTATTGAAAATTCAAGCCTTCACGGTTTGTTCTTGAAACCTCCAACACCATTTTTCATTTTCTTTTGTTTTTGTGCTTACAAGTTACAACATCTCTCTCTCCATTAAGTTTTACGGCGGTTTGTATCTGTCCCCTCCCAATTATTGCAGGAAAAGCATGTAACTTGGACAACTAACATAGTCCAGATAGGATAAGTAGGAAATACCATTACGTCCTAGAAATAATATATCAGAGAGAGTCTAATCCAATTAACCTAGTCAATTGTCTGTTTGGTCCTATTTGGTAATATAAATTATAGTTTGTTCCTAAAAATTATAATTTGGTCCTAGGATGATGTCATGGATGATGTAGATGTTATCATGTAGTGGCAGAAATACCCTTATATTATTGTTTGGTCCTAGAAAATAATTGATTGGTCCTAGTTTTCTTTCTCTCTCCATTTTTGTTTTCTTTTTTCTTTCTGCTAGTGTTTATGTTTGCAGACGATGAATATTGATGTGTAGATTTGATCGGTTACTGTTTGAAGACGAGAAAGATGATAAAAACTTCTCGAAATCTGTTGTTGTTGAAGATGGTGATTGTTGTTGTTGAAGAAGAAGATTGAAAAACGATGAATACGATAAAGACGACGAAGAAAATGACGAACGACTGAGTTTTTAGGGTTTTTTCTTCTCTACTGGTGTTGATGTTGCTGCTGATGATGTTGAAGTCTATCAAGATGATAAAGACGATGAAGTTTTGTGTTTCTTTTTGCACATCTGGTGTTTGCTGTTGTTGTTAAATATGATGAAGACGATGTTGATGCTGCTTTGTTGAAGACGATAATGTTCTACTGATGTTGTTGAAGAAGACGAAGATGATGAAGACGATGAAGTTCATTCCTAGAATGACTTCATTACAGAAATGAAGTCTGGTTTGTATAGGTTTTTATATGGACTTCATTTCTGTAATGAAGTTTGGTTTGTATAGGTTTTTATATGGACTTCATTTCTGGAATGAAGTCTGTTTTTCTTAGGTTTTTATATGGACTTCATTTCTCGAAATGAAGTCTGTTTTTCTTAGGTTTTTATATGGACTTCGTTTCTGAAATGAAGTCTGGTTTGTATAGGTTTTAATATGGACTTCATTTCTGGAATGAAATCTGATTTGTATAGATTTTTATATGGACTTCATTTCCGGAATGAACTACTACAAAAAATAAGTAAAAATTAACACAGAAAGATACTTTTATCCATTTTATATTTTTAAATAATTATGGACCAAACAGTTTAGACGTTTGACCATAGGACCAAACAGACATGGACCCGCCTAAAAATGACCCATACCCCCAAATCCCAACCCCTAACTTTTTATATTATTCAATTCAATTCACCTGTCCTTTGCTCATATATAAATAAAGAACCCAACCACACACACACACTTGACAAATCTAAATTGTTCAAATCAAAGCAAGATCGATCGAATACTCCACCGACCATATAGACTCTCTTAATATTCAGCATTTCGGCTAAATCCTTTCCTTCATCTCTCAGCTTTCTTCTCCTTCTCTCATATATATATATATATATATAAATCAGCAAGCAAGGTTTTACTCACATATATGGGAGTATAGATAGAAAAGATGGGCTTAAAATCATTGATAAGCTTACAAATGATACCATGGCCGTGTGTTCCATTGATATGGAACCATATCTCTTGTATACATATCAGAGGAGAGGAAGGACATCAACAACCTCAACCTCAACAACAAGGTGGTGGTACAACAACAATCAAAGTCATAAAATCAGATGGTTTAGTGAAAATCTATCACAAACCAATCAATGCATCAGATCTCATGACAGAATTCCCTAAACATCTTATATGTCATTCTGATTCTTTCTATATTGGTCAAAAGATTCAAGCTTTATCTGAAAAAGATAAGCTTCAGTTAGGCCACAAATACTTTCTTCTTCCTCAGCATCTCTTCCAATCCGTTCTTTCCTTTGTTACCATTGCTTCTTTTGCTGCCGCTTCTAAATCATCATCACAGGTATCTCCTCTGACTACTACACCCTCTTCGGTTTCATCCACCAATTCGGTACTGACAGACAAAGTTAGGAAGAATGCCGATGTTTTAAACAAGGTTAAAAGTTGTCAACCGTTTGATATAAGAAAAACAGCATCTGGGTCGTTACAGATTAGAGTATCAGATGAGTTTATATCAAAATTAATGGAATCACCTTCATCAGTCAAAGAAGATGATGAAAAAAATGAAGATAGAGTAAAACAGAGGATTTGTAATACGCCTCAGTTACAAAAAGATTATAGCCAATTAGTTGGTTGTTCTAAACAATGGAAACCTAAACTTGAAACAATATCAGAGTCCTCATCATCATCGTCGTCGTCCAGGATAAGAAAACTTGGTTCTTTTAGTATTATTCATAGGAAAAACAACGTGAAATCTCATCATGATCATTACCAAACACAGATCACTCAAAGATCACCAGAGTACTACCATTATGGAACAAGCAACCATGATCAACCTGATCTTACTTCAAAAACAAATGTCAAGATCATCAAGATGTCAAAACAAAGCATCAACAACAGAATGATTTGTAAATTTTAAACTTTTTTTTCTTTTTTGAATCTCTGGGTCCTTTAGTTTCCGAATCAACAAAAGAAATGTAGTTTTGTAAACTAATTAATTAATCATTTAGACACTTTATATCACACAAGCAGCTTCATCATTGGTCTATTCTTTCAGTTCATTTTCGCAAATCCTGGCCGTGGTCATGAAAATGTGCATGATTTTGTGTATGTGTGCATGTGTGATTGTACGTGTGAGAATGATGTAGTGTACTCTGATTTGAATGATCTTCTGGTCAAATGAGGTGAGCCTTTAGGTGTTGTTTTTTGTGCTGTTGTCAGCTAAACAAGAGCTTTCACTGCTGGTATCATTGTTCATGGGTGTGTGTTTGCTAGTAGCTGGCATTTTTCGAATATTCTGAAATTTGAAGTTTTCGTCGGAAAGACAAATTAACAGTCAAACACTAGTCTTACTTCCCATCTCTCAATAGAAAAAGGGATTTGGAATCTAGAGATGGCTAGATAACATAACATGGGCTGTTTGTGGTTGTGTCTGTCTACTTCATCTATTCTTGTGGTTGGTGGGAACCACCACCAATAAGATCCTTCCGACTTATCTTTGGACCCTATTTTGATCAAAACTCGATGTCCCATTCCATTATTCCCCATGTCTTGTTTTGTTGCAATGAAGCCCCAATCTGATGCTTCATGTCTAATTTTGTTGCGGTGCAATTTCAGCTTTAATAGTGTTTCTTTCGAATACGGTAACGTAGATGTCAATGCTGGATGGTTCTGCAAATTTGGAAAATTTAGCTTTTGTTTCCTATTCAAGTAGGATTTATTTTTATTTTATTTTTATGGATAAAAAAGTTCCGCAGAACTGATTACACCTTACTGCTAGTTCTGGATTCCAGATTACTAGTCCAGTTTGAGATTCTATGAGTTTCTTCATGATTTGATACAATAAACTCCCCAGTGATAATGGGGATTAATTGGGTTAATTTGTTTCCATGCCAATACTTTTTAGAGATACTATCTGTGCTAATTATAGCCAGATTTACAGACACAAAATTTACAGATCTATTTGGTGCCGCTAAGATTGCTAATTTCAAATATTCCATCTCTGTTTGCAGACCCGGTGAATCTCTGACCAATTCTTTTTGCGTGCATTCTTCTCACCAGCTTAATAACTTCTCCCGAGTCTGATTCAAACTCAATCTTACTTCTCAGTTGCACTGCCCAGCTGAAAGCATGTTTTGCTACTCTCCAACAGATGCTTGTCAAGTTCTCCTGATGTACCCCAATTCCCCTAGCTTCTCTGCAATAGCCTGTGTAGTCAGAAAGAATTAGAGCTATGCCTACAATCCTTGTGTTGTTATTATAAACAAAAGCTTTGTTCATTTTTAATGAGAAGTTAGCCGGGGGTAGCCACTTAAGCCTGAATTCTATGATTTTGTTTTCAGCTTGTTGCTTAGAATAAGCAATATGCATAGGATTGTCACCATCCTTTGCATTGACAGCAAGCTGAGCATTTATAAAATGTTTTATATTTTTGGATGTTCGTTCAGGCGAGGGCTTGATTTCATCAAACACAAGATTGCATCGTTTCTTTCCATACATGCCATAGCACAATGGAACATATTTCCTTCCAGCTTAAGTTATCATGCTTACTGTTAGGAGAGTTAAGAAGGTCAGTAAGCCAAAGATGAAAATCACTGAAAATTTTATATATGAAGCTGAATTTAAATTTTAAAGCTTGCCAACCTGAACCACTAAAGGACAATAGATAAGCAAATGAGTGAGAGACACCCTTTGACAACTGCAGATTTTGCAAGTGTCTTCTATATAGTTCAGATGTTTGCCGACTCTTTCTCCCGTTGGGTTGGCAGGATCGAATGAGCAACCTTCCAAATGAACATTTGCACTGAAGGAGAAGTTTTCAGCTGCCAGATTGCTCTCCAATTCGCAGTTCCTCCTGTTGTTGGTTTGTTGTTGCCGATTAGTTCCCTATAAAGGAAGTTTACTGAGAATTCACCATTTTTTGTTAAAGTCCATTTCACATTGTCCTCTTGAAGAGGTTTTATTGTGATTTTTCTTATTTTGGCTGCCACATCAGGGTGAAAGTAAGTTGCAAGCTTAGTTTCATTCCATCTGTTGCCATCCAAAATGATATCAGATACCATCTCAATACTGTCAGGGCTATTTGTTGATTTTGTAATGGGTGGAATTAGATCTGGGATCCAATTATCACTCCAAATGCGAACTTTATCACCTTTTCCTATTTCCCATCTCCCAAATTTTTGTATATTAGCTATCCCAGAAAGGATTCCTTTCCATATCCAGGAATCCTTTTTATTTGGAGTAGTAGACATGTGCGTTAAATCATGGTTTTCAAAATATTTGGCTTGCATAACCTGGGTAGCAAGAGAATCAGGTTGTTTTGTCATTCTCCAGCCCATTTTTGACATTATGGCTGAATTGAACTTTTCCATATTCATGAATCCAAGTCCACCTTCATTTTTATGTTTCCGCATAGAATTCCAAGCTTTAAGATATATTCCTTTGGAAGTAGCATCATCCTTCCCCAAAAAGAAGTCCCTTTGAATTTTGTTTGATTCCTCAATGACAGTTTTTGATATATTGAACGTCCCCATCTGGTAAACAGCCATAGTGGAGGTTACTGCTTTGAGCATTACAGCTTTTCCAAGAGGGTTCAATGTTATTCTTTTCCAACCAGCGAATCTGGATTTCATTTGTCAACAATCGGATTAAAAGTCTTTACTTTAGACTCTAGGTAGTTATCGTTGATAGAGATATGCTTCACTCCCATAATGTGGATGATGGACTCTTGTTGGGGTTTAGGGGTATTTTTGTTGGAAAAAACCCCAGATTTATCCAAGCTGATCATCTAGCCAGAGCATTTACTGAAATCCTCAAAGATTTTAATAATGTTTTTTGCTTCAAAATATGTAGCCTTACAAAAGACTACGCAATCGTCCGCGAATAACAGGTGGCTAACAGGTGGTGCTTTATTAACTACCCTGATACCATTAATCTTCCCATGTTGTTCAGCATTCATCAAAGTTCTAGAGAGAACTTTCATACATAAGATGAAAAGATAAAGGGATAGAGGATCCCCTTGTTTTATTCCCCTAGTAGGTATGAAACGTTCACATGGAACCCCATTTAACATGACAGATAAGTTTGTGGTGGAAATACATTGAAGTATCATATTACACCAAGTGGGAGCAAACCCCATTTGATTGAGTATAGCCATTAAGAATGGTCATTAAACTCTGTCAAATGCCTTGGACATGTCAATTTTGATTCCCATTCATCCTTGGTTGTCTCTTCTAACTCTCATATTGTGAATTATTTCATGAGCCACCATGGTGTTATCATTAATTTGCCTTCTAGAGATGAAGGCAGATTGATACGGGGATATAGTTTTGTTCAATATGGGTTTCATTCTCTGAGCAATTATTTTAGCTATGAGTTTATAAGTAGTATTGCAGAATGCAATAGGTCTAAACTTAACAGGGGATATAGGGGTTTGCACCTTAGGTATAAGAGAGATAAATGTGGAATTCATCTCTTTTAACATAAATCCAGTGGTGAAAGTTTTTTGCACCATCTTGATGAGATCGGACCCTATGGTTTCCCAATTATCTTGAAAGAAATTTGGTGGGAAGCCATTATGACCAGGTGCTTTTCCTCCTTCCATAGCGAAAAGAGTTTTTTTAATCTCCCCAGGACCAGGGATAGCCAGTAAATAGTTGTTATCCTCATTCGTTATGACCTTGGGAATGAGAGCAATCATATCACTATTGAGAACTGGATTTGAAGATGTTACAATTTTACTGAAATGGTAGTAAAACACTTTGCAATAGATATCCTATCATTTAGCCAGCACCCATGGTCATCCTTAATAGTCTCAATTCTATTCCTTCGGTATCTTGTTCTAGCTGAATTATGAAAGAAAGAAGTGTTTCTATCTCCAAGTCTTATGATGTTATTCCTGCTTTTCGTTTTCCAATAGTCCTCTTCAATATCTTTCCAGTGTTGAAGAGAATTCTCAAGCCTTTTTATGGTTATAGGGAATCTATCAACGGATTGAGACTTCTCTTCAATACTATTTTTTATTTTCTGTATGTTGGTTTTGATGTTTCCGAAGGTTTTCTTATTCCAGAGCACAAGCTCTTTTTTCACAGACTTAAGACTTTTAGCAAAGGAATAGCTAACGGAACCCTGAGGTGTGGAACTCCAGGATTCACTAATTAATCTTTTGCAGTCCGGGTGAGCCATCCATCCTCCAAAATACTTAAAAGGATAAGTATCATGATTCCAAAGGGGATTAGTCTTGAGAATAATAGAGCAATGATCAGAACCCCTAGTAACCAGATGGAAGAGGGCAGAGCTTGGGAAGTGATCTATCTAGGCTCCATTGCAGAGATCCCTGTCTAGTCTTTCCTCTACTCTGTTGTGATCCAATCTTTGGTTACACCAATTGAATGGATATCCAGAGAAACCTAGGTCCTGGAGACCCATATTAGAGATAAGGGAGATAAACGAGGAAGCTTCATTTCTATCAAAGGGAATTATGCTACTTTTTTCATTTTCCGACAGTACCACATTTAGGTCACCAAGCACCAACCAAGGAATGTTGATGTTATTGGCAATACTGTTAAGCATACTCCAGGAATCAATTTTCCTATCATAAGGACTACCATGAAAAGCAGTAATCATATAGTTCAAGTTGAGATTCACATCTTTTATTATTGCATTTATCTGATTATGTTTCCAGCTGTCTATGTTAATGTTTATATTGTGTTTCCAAATTAGAGCCATACCCCCTATCGTCCCTCTAGGAGGAACAAGCCAATAATGCTGAACGTTTACATCTCTAAGTATTCTATGCATATTCTCATTTTGTTGCTTTGTTTCAATCAAACATAAAATATCTGGGTTTTCACCATTAAAGAGATCTTTCAGGTAGTCTTGAGTAGGTTTTTGACCCAATCCTCGGCAATTCCAGCTTAGGATTTTAACAAATTCCCATAAATAGGAAATTATAGGATACACCTTCCTTTTGTTAATATGATTTATCCGCCAGAGTCTTAGTTCTAGACTCTTGTCAGTTTGAACGTGTGTATGTTCACTAATGATCTGTTTGATAGAAAAATAAGAAGGGATAGAATTTTGTTACCTCCGGAGCTTTATCTGCCTTTCTATTTAGTTCTACTCTGTTAAAATTGATTGTGTCATTTCCAGCTGCTTCATCTTTTTGTATCTGTCGAAGTTTCCTAACCATTTGTGTAATCGTTGGCCTGCAGTTTTATTAGAGATCCGGGTATTTCTCTAGTAATAGGGATGTCGTTGTTGAGCTTGGTTTTAATGATGGAGATTAAATTATTTTTCTATAATGCAGCTCCACTCGATAACCATTTTCTTCTCCCTCTCCACCTTTTGCTATCATATCTTGTACAAATCCCCAATCTTTGCCCGTCCATAGCAGCAAGCGAGTCTTTTTTACCCTTGCAATACCAGTTTCTGATTGTTTTGGCCATCAATATCGATTTTGTGTATTTAGTCAAATTAACAAACATGTAGCCTTCAATATAAACCAGAAGAAGCAAAGGGAATGCAAGCTAAAGAAGGAATCCCAGTGAAATAGAAGGAAACAAGAGACATATTCAGCAACAAAGAAGGAAGTCTGAATTAAAATTCACACGATGGGAACAAAAGCAAAGATCAATAAGGATCGGGAAAAAAAAACGAATCACCGGAGAAGAAACTCCAATTAAGAATCACCGAGCATGAATCCCTTAAAAAGAATATCAGAAACAAGATTCACAGTAACAAGAATCCAAGAGTAACTAGAATCCAACATAAGGTAACTGAAAACAGATTATATTTAATCTTGAAACAAAATGGAGTCTTCTGTAACCGGTAATGAAAAAGAGTCTTTGGTGTCTTCGAGTCTTAGTATCTTCTCTGTGTTTTAGAAAACATATGGGTCTTCAGTGTCTTGGTAACATAATGTTCTTCACTGGTTTATTTTGTGTAGGGTTTATTTGAATATGAAATACTGTAGTTTATTTTGTTATGTATTGTAAGCCAACCTAAGGCTATATTTCATGTACAAGCAAGTTATGCAATCCACGCATATAAATAAACAACATATTTACTTTCGGTTTTCTCCCTTTAAGAAACCTATCAAAACTTAAAGTATGTCTTGGTATCAGGTAGGTCGGTTTCTACACGACCTGTTTAGGGTTTTTATTTTTCAACCTTATCAATCTTCTTCTTCTTCTTCATGGCTGTTTCATCGTCTCAATCTTCTTCAATTTTTTCAACTACTTCGTCTATGTCAACCTTCTCTGTTACATCTTATCTTTGTAGATCAGACACCCTTTGAACGTCTTCATGGTGCTATTTCAGAAAAGTTGACAAGTCATAATCATTTGTTATGGAAAGATCAGTTCACGCCTTATTTACAAGGCTATGATTTGGAAAAATATGTTGATGGTTCTCTTGAAACTCCATCAGTTCTTCTCAATGGAACCCCTTACCCGTTATTTTTGTCATGGAGGCTTACCGATAAACTTCTTCTCGGTTGGATTATGTCTTCACTTACTGCTCCAGTGTTAGCCAAGGTCAAGCGTGTTATTCTTCTTTTGCAATATGGACCAAACTTGAATCCCTGTTTGCTTCTAAAACTAATGCCCATCTTACCCACCTTAAAGAGTCTCTTTCATCAATCAAGAAAGGAAAGTCAACTATGTCTGACTGCATCCAACCAGTTAAAAATATTGTGGATTCTCTTGCTGCAAGTGGTGTTGAACTTTCTGATAAAGAGCTCTGTCATTATGTTGTAAAGGGTCTTGATTCATCATATATATCAATTGTTAGCTCATTAATCACTACCATGGGTGTTATTCCTGCTGATGATTTTGTATCCACGTTGATGTCTTATAATTTTCGTGTCACTGCGCATAATCAGGTTGCTAACCACTTGCTAATATTGCCTTTGTGACTATCCCTATGAACAATTCTGCAGATGTTCCTCTTACAAGAGACGGTAAACCAACCGTTGTTTGTCAGATATGCATTAAACCTTTTCACAATGCTAGGGATTGTCGCAAAAGGTTGGATACTGTGACCTATCCTCCTCGTGAGAAACGTTCACCGTATAATAGTAATTAAACTAGAGAAAGAAGACCTTCTTCCAATGCTCTTGCTGCATATACTGCCTCTCACAACAATGTTTATGCATATGAATGGCTTCCTGATAGTGGTACGAAAAATCACATGACTAATGATCTCGGCAATTTACACACTCATCATGAATACAACGGACTTGATCATATTCGAACTGTCAGAGGTTCATCCTTGCCGATTTCTAATACTGGTGATGGTATTCTTTCTACACCTTCTCGTAAGTTTCTTCTTCCTAATGTTCTTCATGTTCCACATATTTCTAAAAATATATTATCTCTCTATAAATTTTGCCTTGATAATAATGTCTTTTTTGAATTCTATAACTCTTTTTACCTTGTGAAGGATCGTCAAACTGGGGAGGCAGTACTTCGAGGAATGCTTAATAAGGAGGGTCATTATACTCTCCTTCCTGTTTCACCTGTCTCTGCTCTTGTTCGTGGATGTACTTCTTTACAAACATGACACTCTCGTTTAGAGAATCCAATGCTAAAAACTGTTAAAGCCATTGTCTCGCAGCACAGACCTGTTTCTGCTTTCAAATTTTCTATGCGTTAATCTTGTTTAGCGAATAAGAGTCATAAACTTAGTTTTGCAGCTAGCTTTACGGTTTATGAACATCCTTTGGATCTTATTATTTCAGATGTTTGGGGTCTTACTCCACTTTTATCTAATGAAGGTTTTCAGTACTATATTATTTTTGTTGATACTTTCAGTCGTTTTACTTGAATTTACCCTATGCATACAAAATATGATGTTATTGGTATCTTTGATGTATTTTATCGCCAAGTACAAACTCTCTTAGGTCGTAAAATTAAAATATTTCAGACCGATAATGGTACGGAATATAAGAAACTCATTAAAATTCTGCAACAAAATGGTACCCAAAATCGCCTTATTTGTCCCCATATATCTGCACAAAATGGTCCTGCTGAAAGACGACATTGTCACATAGTTGAAACTGGCTTAACACTCATGTTCATGGCTTCTGTTCCGCCTAGTTTTTGGTATGATGCTTTTTTCACAACCACTTTTCTTATGAATTTTGTTCCCTCAGTTCCCACGAGTGTTAAATCTCCATATGAACTGTTGTTTAATAAAGTCCCAGATTTTCTATCACTTCAAACTTTTGGGTGCTTATGCTTTCTTCACCTCCGTGATTATCGATATACTAAACTTGAATCGCGGTCATCTACATGTGTTTTTCTCGGATAATCATTAATTCTTATAAACCCTAGTTTTCACTTTTTTCTTTGCAGAACTTCCTCTCCGTCTTCTCTACTCACAAAACCAAAAAAGAATTTTTTTTCTTCTTCTAAGTTTGATCCTAAAATCTATATATTTAACTAAGATAATCTAATCAAACTAATTAACTTCATACATTAAAACTAATCATACAGTGAAAGTTTAGCCATTTAAGAAAAACAAAATTGGCTAGGGGTTCTGGAAATTGCTCTTGGATGACCTTTTTTTGTTTCGAAAAAGATCAATGAACCATGAAGAAAACGTCGAAAAAATCGTATACTCATACGGTTAGGACCCAAAACCCCCACCACTATAAATCCTTAGAAGCGGCTCCCAAATCTGTGTGTGTGGTTTTTGTGGTGGTGTTTTTCACGGTTTTCTAAGAACCATTGTTTTCTTTTTATCTGGTAGCCTCAATCAATCCAAACAACCTGCAATCAAACGAGGCTTCAAAATCAAGAGACAAACTGTAAAGATTCAATCCACATGAGCTCAACAGTTGCAATGGCAAGACAACGATATTCAACTTCTGTACTTGATATAAAGACGGTTTTATGCTTTCTCTCCATGAAACAATATTGGACCCCAAGTAAACACAATAACCATTAGTGGAACGTCTAATAGTGGTGAAATGGATGTTGGAGAAAATATGATCGTGTTGATGGTAATCTTAACTTAGAATCTAAATTTAATTGAGTATATGATCAAGAAGATTGATATATGCAGTCGAAAATGAGTGTGCTATTGAAGATTCAATTGCTCAAAATCAAGAAATTGATACTCAAAATGAAAAACTTACAGCTCAAAATACTCAAGTAAGCTACTTCTAGCTTACGAATTGTTTATTTGTTGCTCCAAGTGGACGAATCATAGACATTATATAACAACACAATGAATGAGTCATCGACAAGCATATCTAACATGGTGATCGCTCCAAAGAAAATGGAGGAGTGACAATATCCATTGACTTTGGTGATCTGTTACAAGGTATGCGCAAAAGGACAGTTTCTCATTCCAAATATCGATCAATTGGTGGAAACAACGTACGGATACGGACTATTGTCGTTAATGGATGCATATTCAGGTTATAACCAGATCTCATTAGCGGAAAAGATCGGGAGCGTATTTCTTTCTTCACCCTGCGAGGATTATACTGCTCTAAGAAGATGCCATCCGGACTCAAGAATGCGGGGAAACATATCAGAGACTTGTTAAAAAAATTAATAAATGGATATATAAAACCTTGGAAGTATATGCATACAACATGCTTGTAAAAGCAAACTGCTAAAATATCATTCAAATGATCTGAAAATATCTTCGAACAAATGAGAAGATACAACATGAAAATTAACCCAACCAAATGTCCCTTTGGAGTCACATCGTGAAAATTATTGAGATACCTAGTCACGAAGCTAGGTATCAAAGTAGATCCTTCCAAAGTACAATATATACTGGATATGCCATCACCGCTACAGCGAAAGACGTAAAAATATTGAACGGGGGTCTGAAATCCCTAAGTAGGTTCTTTGCTAGGTCCTCCGATAAATGTAAGGATTTGTTTAACACTCTAAAGAAGGACGAGAGATTCTAGTGGACTCCAGAGTTCGAATAAGATTTTCAAAAAATCAAAAAGCATCTGGATACCCTTCCAATCCTCCAAAAACCTGATCCAGGTGAGGATTTATACATTTACTTGTGAGCCACCAATACTTCAATAAGTGTTATGCTGACTCGCATCGTCGAAGGAAAAGAACAACCTATTTATTTTATCAACAAAACTCTGAACTTGGTAGAGAAGAATTATACAAAAATCAAGAAGCTCGTGCTATCCCTGGTATACTCTACTTAATAATTGAGAATGTATTTTCATGCCCATACCGTTATGGTCATTACCAAAGCTCTAATAGAGCCTATACTCGATAATACTGAGAGAGCTACATGAATTTCTAATTGGGGGCACAAATAAAATAATTTTGGGTCAAATACCAGCCACAAACGATAATAAAATCTCAGGTTATGGTAGACTTCCTAGAGGATTTCTCATTCGATGAAGTCAATGAGATTGAGGATATCTCTGGAATGGAGGACGAGATAAATGATCTACCCGAGCTCCTTCGCTCAGAAAACCCGAGACGGTGTGAAGTACGTGTAGATGGATCATGTAACTCGGAAGGGTCGGGCATCAGAATGGTCTTCACGACACCTACAGGACGAAGAATCATGCACAGTCTAAGCATAAAATTCCCATATACTAATAATATCACTGAATATGAGGTTGTCATTTAGTCCCCCGCCTAATAATTGAGTTAGAAATCGATGAAGTAAGGCTCTCCAGCGACTCATCGCTTGCGCAAACACGGGGGTATAACAACCACACCCAATATTTTGTTCGGAGATCTGTATGGACTAAACTCCAATATAATTCCGAGAGCACCAACTTAAAAGTGAGACTCAATCAAGAAAGATATCAAAGAACTTTATTTCTTTCCCAATACAATTAGTAAATCAAGAGGATAGAAATCTGTGAGACTGATTGATACAAGAATAACTTGGATGTTACCAAAGACCAATGCCCAAGTGTCAATCAAGTTATATCCAACAATCAAGGTCGGATTTATCAACTGAATGAACTACACACAACCTGTGATATTTCAATTATATAAACAAATATAATGCTGAAAAGAAATAAAACAGACACCAGAAATTTTGTTAACGAGGAAACCACAAATGCAGAAAAACCCCGAGACCTAGTCCATATTTGAACACCACACTGTATTAAGCCGTTACAGACTCTAGCCTACTACAAATTAACTTCAAACTGGAATGTAGTTGAGCCCTAACCAAGTCTCATACCTATTAAGGTACAGTCGTGTTCCTTAAGACTCTAGAAACATGTCGGATCCTGTGCACATGATTCCCTTAGCTGATCTCACCCACAACTAAGAGTTTTTACGACCCAAAGTCGAAGACTTATAAACAAATCCGTCTCGCACAGATATGTCTATCCTTTATTCTTTTTTTACCGTATTTTGATACAAAGATCAAGGTGAATAAGAAACCAACTAATAATCCGGTCTTATACTCCTGAAGAGCAGCCTAGAAATATTAGTCACCTCACAATAACCAAGCTGATTAACATAAGAAATTATTGCGGAAGCACAAGATTCTGAGACGAAGAACTGTTGTGATTACTTTTTATATATTACCTATTGGAAATGAATCACGATGTTTATGGGTGAAAACTGTTTTTGTGGTTTTTGGTAAATTTGGGTGTGTGAGGATGAGAAACGAATCTAAACCCTAAAAAAATGCACTGCACGGGAGTGCTTTTGATTCGAGAGATCAATCTGTACAATTCTGGCCTAAACCAAGAAATGGTCGTTCCAGACTTGCTTCGGTCACAAAGTGAAGGAGATGGGGTTGATCTTAGGGAGGGAAGCGAAGAAGGTGTTGAGATCGTGAAGGTGTTGGCTGTTTATGACTTGTATCAGAATACCGAACTGGCATGCAATAATGTAAGCGAAGCTCTGTGTGTTTGAATACGTTGTATCAACACTTGGTTTCTGTCTTGTCTGTTATGGAAATAGGGAGGAGAACCTATTTATACAAGTCATAAAGCACAACCCTCGTCTCGTAGGAAGTGGAGTGATGGAGTAGTGGGGTCGTGCTGGTGATTGTCACACGATCAGGTCTAAGCCCACTTCTCCCATCATCACTAATCGTCCATGTCTTTCTGACACGTTCTTGTGATGGCGCGTTGCACGGTGCATGCTGTAAAACGCCATACCAATACTCCAGTATGTATCCCCCCGTTTGTGACATGCTTGATGTCTCGATTGTGTGGATCGTGGGACCCACAGAAGGTAGCATACGGTGTTAGGTTAAATAACTAAGTTATTTGGGAAATAGATATTTATGAAATATCGTGTGTATTCTATGCATGTAATGCATCGAATATCTTCAGCATGTATGAGGCATCACTATTTTAAGGCTTAACGGAGTAAGTCACGATCAAGTGTCTTAAAATAGCATCACGTCCAACCATCTTCAAATGATTGTTTGGAGGCTGCATGTGCGAGCCTTGCTTTGGCCGATCGCTCTATGTGGAAGAGTGGCGGACGGTAATCATGGGGATGCTTCTTTGGTTGACTAACTCCTAGCCTGGGCTGCCTAACCAGGATGGTAGAGTTGGACGGACGAGATGATATATGACGCTCATCTGCGACCGTTGATGAAGTTTTAGGGTTTTGAAGAGGTGCGCAAGCATCACTCTTCAGCTTGGTCGAATCCAAGCATGGGAGACGTTTTTGGCAGGACCGACCGGGCATGCGTGTAGACGGCTTGCCGGTGTCCACGTCCGTACCTCACTGTTCCATGAAGATGTGATCTAAGCCACTTAATTTGTCCGGCAAAGTTGAGTGGTTGAGATTGGTTTGCGGCAAAAATCCGTTGCCTCAAAAGAGTTGGAAGCCGCGCGACATGCCTACTTCGGGCGCGCGTTTCGAGACGTTCAGCCATGATTGGCCTTGGTCGATCGGTCATGCGTGTAGATGGGCCCACGGTGATCACGTTGACATGCTCGGGACCTTTTAAGTCTACATCTACACCCTCCATCCATGCTTGCGAAGATGGACGCTCGTGATCAATTAGCGACACATGTAACATGCCGCAAACCCTAATTAGGGTTTTGTATCGGTCATGTGTACACGACTTCAACCTAACGGTTTGGAAAGCTATGCTCCTCTTTTGGAGAGGCCGACCATGTGGGACCCACATTGAGCCGGTGGTGAGCATGTGTGTACTTGTCCCACGGTCATAGGCTTGATCTAAGCCATCCAAACATGACGATGAAGTTGGATGGTTGTGATCAAATTAAGACACTAGTGGACTTTCCTGTGACCCTTAAAGCATCATGTCGGCCGAAATTCAAGCAAGCATTTGCTCCTCCCTGGCTAGGTCGTGAGAAGGTCGGTCAAGTACGTAGAAAGGGGGACCCGCCGGTGTGCAGGACAACGCTTGTCCAAGCGGTCATGGGACGATCTATGCCGTCCAACCATGCGGGAAAAGTTGGACGTCCGTGATATGTTTTAAGACCGACATCGGTAGTCCTGTTCGTACAAGCTTTTCCAAGCTGCTCCACACCAGCCCAACCATCCTACTTTAGGCTGGCGTTCGGTGGTTGTTTGGGAGGCGTGGTATGTATTCGACCGACCAGGGAAAAAACGGGCCCACTTGTGGTCATTAAGGTGGTAGCTTGCGCGTGCTGAGGATCGTCTAGGATGGTTAAATCATGCGGCCAACTTGCGTGGTCGTGATTGTTTCTGAGACTGACATGGATAGCCTAGATGCTCAATATGTCTAGTATAACACACCGAGAGATGTAGCATGTACGGGTATTTCGTACATGCCTCATTATCGATACTTGGAGATTCGTGTCACTCTGCTGAGTGCAACATTCAATCGTCATGTCGCACCAATAATGAGGGTTCTGCGGGAACATCACAGGAAATACAAGGCTAATCACGCATTAATTAATAATGCTATAAATTCACAGGGTATATGGGATTGTTGCTACATGCTCCAACCTGGATGAATTTTGTGTATTTAATTCACAGAATACTGGTATTGTTGCCACATGCTCCATTCTAGGTGAATTAGTATAGTGAAGAAGTATTCATCACTTATCAGTTGCTTTATCCTTTGCAGGATGTCAGCGCATAAATTTGGTTTTACAATTTCAGCCCTGAAATCCACCATCAACATTAAGTCCCCTGCCTAACACTTAATGGTTGCATCATTTTGGGGTAGGCATATGATGGTGACAAATTTGCATACTGAAATGACCAAGCTAAAGTAAATACATATTTACCGCATAGATAGACATCGCTAGGTGTTGTCCCGAAGCTGGTCAAACCTGATTAGGGTTGTGAAGGAAGCAAGACTTGGTCAGGCGAGCCACTTTACTTTCCTCCGTACATATCTGGACAAAGCTTGGACCGTTTCTTGGACTGGGTGCGCTCCTTTCCATTATACGGCGACTTCTCTCAAATACATCCGATAAGCATTGTTGGTTGTTATCCCGAATCAGTAGCCTTTATAGGTGGCAAGTAAAGACTCCTTTTCCTCCTGGGATTCTGTTGGCTTGTGAAATATAAAGAAAATTTTAAGGATTCCTCCTATCGCATAATCGTTTTCTTCTATATCCCAGGTACTGCTCCGTGCTTATCTGATCTTTTAATTGACCGATGATGAATGATTATTTTTTTTTGTAACCGTAACTTCTTCTTCTTTGCAGTTTATCATGGAAGCGGTTGGTGATGATTACTCTGTAACTTCTCCAGAAAAAAGTTTTGAAGTCAACAAGCCTGAGGAGGCTGATGCGCATGAGGAGGTAATGGCTAAAATCGATCTTCCACTTCGCAAAGTCGGTCGTGCTATACAAGGGATGTCCATTCAGCATCTGCGCATCGCCAGAGGACGTATCCGTGCCCTTTCAGCTTCAAATACCAGTGAGTTCCAGGGCTGAGAGGTTTGCAGCACGATTAAAGAGGCGAAGGGTTGAAAACAAACGACCTCCAGGTGAAGATAAGTGTGATTATCCAATCCATTATGGTGTGATAATCCTTGATTCCGATACAGACGAACCTGAGCGTCCGAAGGTGATCAACCCAATCTCCAATGTTGCAGTGGATTTTGAGGAAGATATGGAAGCTATCCCTACTGATGATGTTGGGGCGGAGAGCGTTGCTGCAGAAACATCCGAAGTGGAAGCTGAGGAAGATCCAAAGGAAGAAGCAGTAGCGGCCCACGATAATGATGGTGTTGAAGCAGGCTCCAGTGGTGGTGGTGAAGACACGACCAACTTTCTTGATGACTAAATCTTCATGTTCTTTCTCTTTTGAGTATTTTTTCATAATTGGTGAACATTTTCTTTGCACTCAGTGGCGGCTGAGTCTAAGGTCTTTTTGCTTGCTTGATTGAATAATGGTTTCACATTGCTTTTTGATGTGAATCTTCCAACATGTCCATAGATGCGGTCATATGTTGTTCTTGCAATGAAAAAGAGAATGTCATACGGACCCGTGTGTGCTCCTGACGCGAGATCTCCCTTGTCTTGTTGGGGTAAATGGCCCAAAACGTCTCCCTTCTTCTGCACATATTCTATTTCCCCAACATCTTCCAGAGAATACAAAATGTTTGTTTAGAGTTTCCTTCCAGGCCTGATCTAGTGGGTAATGATGATTTGGGCCGACTCAGAATTTTTTTTTCTTTCTTTAGGGGTAAAGAAATTCCTAGATGGAAATAATATTTCGATTAATTTGAAAATTCAAAATTGAAACCCTAATTATGAATGCAAGTATTGCAATCATTTTCTGGAGGAATTACAAATACGGCGTGGAAAGGAAATTGTGGAAGAAATACTAAGGGGAACGCTGGAAAAAATAGCACAACGTTTCAAGTATGTAGGGCGCTGGAAAAGTGGTAGCACAACGTTTTAAGTACTGTAAGGTTTGAGCCATCGCGAGTGAACCGTTACGCCTCCCAGCTTGTCAGCTCTTATGAGCTTGGAGTAACCGCCTAAGATAACATCTGTTACCAGGTATGGTTCATCCTCTCTTTCGGTGGCGGCATGCTCCCAACTTTGAACGCAGTTGTCTTCCTCACTAGATCTTTAATTCTAAATGGGTTTGGGTGTTGTACAGATACCCGACCATTGGCCCTGCCATCTTTGGTCGAGACAACTTCTAAATTTTTGATGAAATGTTTGAAAGGACCGGCCTCCCATTCACATCTCTTAGCGAGGGTTGGATTGTTGGTTGGAGCGAGTCCCCGGGACTTATCAGAAGGAGGAGTGATTGGTTGCAAAAAGAGTTATTTGGCGATACTTACTTGAGCTAGGAACCTTTTAATGTATGCCGATGGGCTCTCTCCAGGAAGTTGTGTCACATCAGCGAGCTGCAGATACGGCAACAGACAGTCTTCAGGTTCAGACGGCTTGTTGGAGATTCTTTCGGGTACCGAAACCGGCAGAGGACATACTCCCAGTGTTGCCTTGTTGTCGTGTATACAAGAGCGTCCCAGGACCATGTCGTAATTTGGATGTTCTTTGACTATGTAGAACTTTGCTTGCGTCAAGGCATCACCCAATTTGACTTTAAGATCGATGTATCCATAGGCATCTCCAAGTTCTCCTTCTAGATTTGTAATCACGGTTGGGCTGCGAGTAGCTTCCCGCTTCAAAATCCTTGTCGCC
Source organism: Papaver somniferum (assembly GCF_003573695.1). Classification (NCBI taxonomy): domain Eukaryota; kingdom Viridiplantae; phylum Streptophyta; class Magnoliopsida; order Ranunculales; family Papaveraceae; genus Papaver; species Papaver somniferum. Next base: position 28,885,140 of record NC_039362.1, on the reverse strand, counting down.
TTCAAGGTCTTTACAGTGATGATATTGAATTCAGAGGTTGTATGAATCAATGTTCTATCGAACTCGACATCCTTCAAATGAGTGACGGTTAAGAGTCCCCAGTTCCCCTTGCTCGCATCTTCTAGGAAAGACTGAGGTTTCGAGACTACTTCCTTTTCTGGATACAAACGCCTGCCTGAAACGATATGATTGAGGACTGCGAATATATCTTGACGCTGCGTATTGGAGAGGTGTAAGATTTCGCACAAATGCTCCATCATAGATTGTACAGTCTTGCGAACAGAATCCCCGGAAATCATGCAGCTCCTGATAGGAAGAGGATCTCTATGAACACCCTCATTTCCCAACTGGAGTTCTCCTGCCTCTATCTTTTCTCTAAAGATTTGTTTCAATTTTTTGCAGTCCTTGGTTGGGTGATGGACAAACCTATGGTAGCGGCAGTACTTGGGGTCTGTCATGTCTTTCTCAGTCGGCGGGCGTCTGATAGGAGGCAGCTTGATAGCGTCGTCCTGAATCCATACTTCCAAGAGCTCAATTACTTCATTCATGGGGAATGAGAAGCCTGTATCTTCAGCGTCTTGTGTAGGAGTCTTGCCCGTTCCCTTTCGAGACGAAGTTGTGTGCGTCGGAGCCGCACGCTTGGGTTGTTGTTCCGTTGCTGAAGATTTCCTTTTTCCTCCTTCGCCCACCATGCTCACAGAGGGACCAGTGTTGTACTGCTTGTTGATGAGACTCTTACTCCCTCGACTTTCACGTGAATCTTCATTTCGAACAACCCTGGTTCTTTCCAACAATGTTGGGGAGGTTGTGGCTGAACGCTTGGCAGCTTCATGGAGCTCATAGAATGTTTGGAAGCCCAGATTCTCTAACAAAGCACGGTATATTGGTACCATCCCGTTAATGCACAACTCCACCAACTGGCGTTCGGGTGACGTTCGGATCATGACAATCCAATGCTTGAGTTCTGAACCTCTTAACGAAGTCGTTCGGATGCTCGTTGTTCCGCTGGGAGACTCTCCCCAGGTCTGAAAAAGTGATCTGCTCGGACACGAAGAAATACTTTCTGTAGAAAGAACTGACCATCTCCCCCCAATTGGATATGATGTTAGGTGCGATGTTGTTGTACCAGGTGTATGCCCTTCCAGTAAGTGATTTCTAGAACTCTTTCATGCGGAGAACATGATTGTATTCATGCTCCCCCAAAGACTCCAAAAATCGAGAGATGTGTCACGAGCGTTACCGATACCGTCGTAAAGGGTGAATTGAGGAGAGGTATATCCTCTGGGAAGGGGAATCCGCTGCATGTCTTGAGGGTATGGAGGTTGATGTTGGTGCATGCACATTGGATTTCCTTTGCCACGGTTCTCGAGTAATCTCTCCAAGTCCTCACGTGTGATGAAGTTGGATGGTTGGTCCCTTTCTCTTGGACGCTCAGGAGAAACATGAGTTTCTTCGTCCATGTGGGGCCGCGTCACTGAGGTACCTGCTCCAGGTACGTTGAATGCATTCCTTGTTGGCTCCAGGGGCTTTCTTGGCTCTTGTGGCAACTAGTTAGTTAAAGTCTTGTGAAAAGGGAGTACCTCTTTCTGAGTTGCATCCATGTCCGTCTGTGCCTTAGCAAGGATTTCTTGTCTCTCCATCAAATCCACCATAGTAATAGGGGGTTGTCCTCCCTTGGATCCTCCGGCTCCTCGTCCTGGGGGAGGAGTGGAGGTTGCCCTGGTGACGGTCGGAGGCGTTACACTCGAGGAGATGTCGGGGTTTGCGGATTCTCTGGCTCTGGTGATAGGAGGCGTCACTCCCAATGGGATATCTCCTCCCGCTCTGCTGGTGTTGGTGGTGGAGGACGTGATTCCACGAGATACATTGACTGTATTGGCAGGTTGCACGGTAACACCGCTAATCGGGATATCAACACCGAGAGTGTTGTCAGCGCTAGTCCCGTCAAGATTGGTTGTTGATCCAGACCTAAGATCCACCATTTTCGAAATCAGTAAAAATTGAATTGGTATTGAAGAAATTGACTTCACAACCGAGAGATTAATCTCCCACTGTGGTCGCCAATTGTTTATGGGTGAAAACTGTTTCTGCGGTTTTTGGTAAATTTGGGTGTGTGTGGATGAGAAACGAATCTAAACCCTAAACAAATGCACTGCACGGGAGTGCTTTTGATTCGAGAGATCAATCTGTACAATTATGGCCTAAACCAAGAAATGGTCGTTCCAGACTTGCTTCGGTCACAAAGTGAAGGAGATGGGGTTGATCTTAGGGAGGGAAGCGAAGAAGGTGTTGAGATCGTGAAGGTGTTGGCTGTTTATGACTTGTATCAGAATACCGAACTGGCTTGCAATAATGTAAGCATATCTCTGTGTGTTTGAATATGTTGTATCAACACTTGGTTTATGTCTTGTCTGTTGTGGAAATGGGGAGGAGAACCTATTTATACAAGTCATAAAGCACAACCCTCGTCTCGTAGGAAGTGGAGGAAGTGGAGTGATGGAGTAGTGGGGTCATTTTGGTGATTGTCACACGATCAGGTCTAAGCCCACTTCTCCCATCATCACTAACCGTCCATGTCTTCCTGACACGTTCTTGTGATGGTGCGTTGCACGCTGTAAACCACCAGACCAATACCCCAATATGTATCCCCCAATTTGTGACATACTTGATGTCTCGATTGTGTGGATCGTGGGACCCACAGAAGGTAGCATACGGTGCTAGGTTAAATAACTAGGGAAATCGATATTTATGAAATATCGTGAGTATTCTATGCATCTAATGTATCGAATATATTCAGCATGTATGAAGCATCGCTATTTTAAGGCTTAACGGAGTAAGTCACGATCAAGTGTCTTAAAATAACATCACGTCCAACCATCTTCAAGTGATCGTTTGGAGGTTGCATGGGCGAGCCTTGCTTTGGCTGATCACTCTATGTGGAAGAGTGGCAGACGGTGATCATGTGGATGCTTCTTTGGTCGACTAACTCCTATCCTGGGCTGCCTAACCAGGCTGGTAGAGTTGGATGGACGAGATGATATATGACGCTCATCTGCGACCGTTGATGAAGTTTTAGGGTTTTGAAGAGGTGCGCAAGCATCACTCTTCAGCTTGTTCGAATCCAAGCATGGGAGACATTTTTGGCAGGACCCACCGGGCAAGCGTGTAGACGGCTTTCCGGTGTACACGTCCGTACCTCACTGTCCCATGAAGATGGTGATCTAAGCCATTCAATTTGTCCGGCAAAGTTTAGTGGTTGATATCGGTTTGAGGCAAAAATCCGTTGCCGCAAAGGAGTTGGAAGCCGCGCGTTATGCCTACTTCGGGCGTGCATTTCGAGACGTTCAACCGTGGTTGGCCTTGGTCGATCGCTCATGCGTGTATATGGGCCCACGGTGATCATGTTGACATGCTCGGGACCTTTTAAGTCGACATATACACCCTCCATCCATGCTTGCGAAGATGGACGCTCGTGATCAATTAGCGACACAGGTAACATGCCGCAAACCCTAACTAGGGTTTTGGATCGGTCGTGTGTACACGACTTCAACCTAACGGTTTGGCAAGCTATGCTCTTCCTTTGGGGAGGCCGACCATGTGGGACCCACATTGATCCGGTGGTGAGCATGTGTGTACTTGTCCCACGGTCATAGGCTTGATCTAAGCCATCCAAACATGTCGGTGATGTTGGATGGTTGTGATCAATTTAAGACACTAGTGGACTTTCCTGTGACCCTTAAAGCATCATGTCGACCGAACTTCGAGCAAGCGTGAGAAGGTCGGTCAAGTAAGTAGAAAGGGGGCCCGCCGGTGTGCAGGATAACTCTTGTTCAACCGGTCATGGGACGATCTATGTCGTCCAACCATGCGGGCGAAGTTGGACGTCCGTGATATGTTTTGAGACCGACATCGGCAGTCTTGTGCGTACAAGCTTTTCCAAGCTGCTCCACACCAGCCCAACCATCCTACTTTAGGCTGGCGTTCGGTGGTTGTTTGTGAGGCGTGGTATGTATTCGACCGACCAGGGAAAAAACGGGCCCGCTAGTGGTCATTAAGGTGGTAGCCTGCTCCTGCTGAGGATCGTTTAGGCTGGTTAAATCATGCGTCCAACTTGTGTCGTCGTGATTGTTTCTGAGACTGACATGGACAGCCCAGATGCTCAATCGGTCTAGTATAACACACCGGGAGATGTAGCCTGTACGGGTATTTCGTGTATGCCTCATTATCATACTTGGAGATTCGTGTCACTCTGCTGAGAGCAACATTCAGTCGTCATAAGCACCAATAATGAGGGTTCTGCGGGAACAACACGGGAAATACAAGGCTAATGACGCATTAATTAATAGTGATATAAATTCACAGGGTATGTGGGATTATTGCTACATGCTCCAACCTGGATGAATTTTGTGTATTTAATTCACAGAATACTGGGATTGTTGCCACATGCTCCATCCTAGGTGAATTAGTAAAGTGAAGAAGTATTCATCATTTATCAGTGGCTTTATCCTTTGCAGGATGTTAGCGCATAAATTTGGTTTTACAATTTCAGCCCTGAAATCCACTATCAACACACGGGTAAATCTTAGAGAAGATAAAACTCAATAAGATAGAACAAGTAAGATCAGAATACGCAACTACATAGAAAAAAGTTGGACCTGGCTTCATGAATCCCAAATGAAGTCTTCAAGTCGTTAACCTAAAATGGATTTTGAAAACCTAGGTTAAAAGATAATTGACTCTAGTTTGCAGCTAGGACACTTGAAAGTGTCGGGATTAGATTTCCCAGATGCTAGAGTTCTCCATTATATAGTCTTTTAAATCAGGGTTACTTATAATCAAAGATAAGATAGCTTAGTAACAAACCAATTGATATTCACCGTTAGATGAACTCCTGATTTAAGATTCAAGCTAAGTCTACTTAGAAATTAAGCAATTAATCTCCACCGTTAGATGGTCTTACCTTGTTACACAAAAATGAAATATACTTACATTTAGATATGGGTAACCGTACCTAAACGTGTATATTGGGTTGGCTCAATAACAGTTAACTGAAGTGAGCTATATGAATACTTTTGGCTTAGCCATATTCATCTAACACTTCTCGATCAAATATGATGATCAATCAATCATGATAGAGAAACAAATGTATCTAATTGTGCTTCAATAGAGTTGTTCAATTGTTCACTATCTCATAGAAATATTTATGTACAAATTGAAACGAAATCGGTTTGATTCGTGATTGTACAAAGTACTTATAAAAGAATCAATTCATAAACATAAGCCACGGTTTGCAAAGTTAATTTTCATTCCTTAAAGCATAAATATTTTAGTTCATGAGTATGAGAATCATACATTATCGATTTTAGATTTTAACCACTGTGTTCGCAAACTGGGTACACGAAAAGAAGCTCCGGACCTTGGCCTAGACAAGCCGTTCCCAACCCCGGTACGCGAACAATAGTTTTGGACCCAACTCAGGTAAACCCATTCGCATACTAAGTACGCAAACAAGAGTTCCGGACCTTCTCAGGTGAATTTGTTCGTATACTGGGTACGCAAGCAAGAGTTCTGGACCTAAATCATCACAATACAGTTCGCATACTGGGTATGCATACCCTATTGTATCCAGACATGGATAGTTGTTCTAAACTCTTATTTTAATTATTGAAACATTCTTAGAAGACGACAATGGTAATCTTACACATACCATTAGCTTCAAGTGATCAAATGATCAATACGAAACTTCCCAAGCTAACATTAAATGACTATCTCACACAAATCATGTAAGATGTTCAAGGTAATTTTCACATGATCATCTTTTGACTTAATATTTATTTTCCAACAAATAAATTGTTTCCAACTAAACTGGTCAAGAATACGATGAACATAGATAAAGCTAAAAGCTTCCAACACGTATTTCGAGAAATATATATGCGAGATAAACTCGGCTCGAAATATCAATGTGCATAATGTAAAAGTCTACATAGTTAAACGATGTACCCTAATTAGAAGATAAAATAAAATATACTTCTGAGTGATAGATAATCTTTAGTCTCCACATACCTTTTGTTGATGAAGTTCCTCCAAGCTCCTCAGTAGATCTTCTTCTTCAATTGGTGAACGTCGTGAAGTCTAAAGCTCAACTACACATTTATACTAATCCGAGATATTTTTATAAGTAGAATAGAAATCAATTATATAGTTTTGATAAACTAAACTTTACAAACAAGCTTGAGGTAGCAACACTTGCGAGTTCGACCGAGCAGTGTTGTAACAATCTCCCCCTTTGTCAATTTTAGTGACAAAACTATCAATATATATGGATTACAAAATAAATAAACTTTGTAGCTTCTCATACATCATGCTTGATTTCCTTGGATCTTCAACTTTCCTTGGATTCTTCGTTACTCCAAGTACTCCAACGATTCTGAACGTCTTCAACTCAGCATCATTGTTGTTAAAGATTCGTTGCCATAACAATAAGAAACAAATGTTCTCAATCATTGTTATACGTTGTCATAGTATTATTATACAGAATCAAAGTCCAATTGTATCACAACTTTGAATGAATACTATGGTGATATGTATCACTCCCAATTAGTCAATACTTCCATCTCAAGGTGAAAACCACTCCCACTTACATAATGATCCGTAAACCATATGTATGTAGTGTGAACTACCAAATAATTCCTCCCCCTTTTGTCAATATAAATTTGCAAAGGTACGAAAACTACGGGATCATAATGAAATTCTCATAGAGATAATTCATGACTAAAAGAGAACATATCAACTTTGTTTCGATGATTTCACATAGTCGAAACTTAGTTTATTCACCAAGGAGTTTATAAAGATGCAAGAAAACTCCTACGATATTCCACAACCGCACTCCCCACAATGATATGGCAATTAAGCACAAGTTCATTTAAGAACTCTCCCATATTTGATGTCATTCCCAAGAAAACAACATGAACGACCTTACTTTTACTATAAAAGAAGGATTTCTTTGGACATTAACAAATCACATGGATTTGTATCCAGTAAACTCGAATAAATTAACCACAAGAAGAGCTTATTGATTAATTTAATCAGAAACACTCAACATAAGAAAACTTACGGAGCCATACAATACTTTCACATAAAAGTGGATCTAGCAAAAGATCAATACTGCGGAATTTTCTCAATAAGTTCATTATATTTTCCATCAATATTTGCATAAAGACATAATAGACTTAACTTTTGACGTAAAGGCATACATCTCATAAGCAATTGCAATATATGAAATCAAAAAAAATAAATACTGCAAAATCATCTTCCAAAAAACTTAGAATTTAAATAAATAAATCTAAACATTGCAAGATAAAAATCGTTGGCAATAGCTATGTGTAATCACTATATTTCCTATACCAAACCCTAGTTATCCTTCTTAAACATAAGAATAAATTCTTATAAGAATTTTCCTAGACATTATTTAAGATGATATGTCAAAAGGAGAGGGTACCCAAATATACCTCAAGCTAAAACTTTTTCTACCTATAAGTCCTTTCTCCGAGACAATGCAACTAATCGGTTCACACTTCGTGTGATTGTCTATGGATACGAGATCGAGACAATACAACAACGAAGTATGTTTACTTGATACAAAGGTTCGGACTTAACCAAACACAATAGGATTGCTTATCAAGTAAATAGGAATTAACGTTTGTGTGATTTACTTTAATTATAATAAAACAATTATAATGCGGAAAATAAAAGTAAATGACACAGCAAGATTTTGTTAATGAGGAAACCACAAATGCAGAAAAACCCCGGGACCTAGTCCAGCATTGAATACTCTCAGGATTAAGCCGCTACACAAAATTACACCTAACTTCGTATAGTTGAGACCAAGTAACTAACCCTATAGTTCACTTAGTTCCGTCTGTATTCCCACACCTCCGACTTGTGAATAAGTCACGTACTTGGAACAATTCCTTTGGTTCGTATTCCAAACAGTAAAGGAACGACAAATCTGTTTGGTATCAACTCTATTCAACCAAGTGATATGAGTCGGACAAAGGCTCTTCCGTTTATCTTAACATAAACTCCTTCGTCGGGTCCTTAGATCTATCTTATGTTCAATCACCCTAAGGTAATCGTTTAAGATTAAGCCAATCAATACCTTTAATCACAAGGAAACGTATTGATGCCGATCTACTCAATTAATCAATCTAATCTACCACAAAGATAAACCGATTATTAATTGGATCCTCTTTTACCGAAACAAGTATTGTGCAAACCAAAGATTATAAAACCCAAGTCAGATCTTCAATATCTTCTTTGTCTTCAAATCTTCTTAAATCTTCAATAAAAACTTGCACACAATCACTTGAATCTCTTGTGATCAATCACGCACAAAACGGAGTCTGTTAACAATGGATTATCACAAGATCGTCTTTAGAACTAACAACAGTTTAAAGATCTCTGTCGAAACTCTGAACTAGTTTGAGTGAATATTATATCAGAAGAGAAGATTCTCAAGAATAAGCAAACTAGGTGCAATCAGATTTCAACCATCGTTAGTCAATCAAATCAATCGAAAACAAAGATAAACCGCAATTATCTAGTTTCCCACCAACGGGTCGCGCTAGAGCTTCTCAATCCCAAAGAAGACTTTAAAACGGGCGGTCGTAAGAGATTTCACCTAATTAGATTACTCTCCTCTCCGATAGGCGGCTACACCAATAACAAAGACAAAAGAGGAAGTCTGTTGTTACGAAGGATTAGTTTGCTAGAAAGGCAAACTTTGTGTATTTATAGACAAGGAAATTTGGACACCAAGGAATTTCCAAAACCGGAAATATTCTCAAGATATTCATAAATGCACAGATTTGGTTTTCATAATTCCTGGAAATGCTCTGTCCAAAAATAACAACCGAAATCTCTCGGAAAATATAATTAGTAAATGCACATTACTAATTCTCTAATTTCCATACAAAATGAAATTAATAACCTTAATTATAAGATTCTTAACTTACTTATGTTTCAATCCTGGGATTCTATTCCCTTAGCCGTTAAGGAATATCTTTGAACAATTATAGAAATAAACATTTTCAGCACGTGTTCAAAGTTTGTCGACATCTTAACTTTGTAAGTTCTCTTTCACACTTACAACCTTGAAACCGATTTGCCACACTTCCAAACAAGTTTAGAATTGGTTCATCTGACTTTCAAGAACTATGTGATTGATCAAACCAACATTCAATCACAATCATGGGTTTACGGTTCTACCAAAACAAGTTTTGGTTCTACCTCCATGTGAGTACTACGCATAGTCACACTAACTTCCCAAAAGTTCGGTTGACTAGGTACTAGGATCGGTTCCCCACATATATATGGTATATAACTTATATGTGTTGCACATGTCCATAGGATCGGTTCCCCTTTCTGCTATAAACCTTGATGCACCTCATACAAGGATCGGTTCCCTTTGATGTACTGCACCCCTTACCAGGATCAGTTCCCTTTCCCTTACAAGGATCGATTCCCTTCCCCTTACAAGGTCAGACATATAAAATCCGATCATACCACAGGTGATTACTTAAGATTGGTTTTACTAATAAAAGTTATACCAATACATAAGTCAGGCCTTTGTGAACAGTTCTACCAAGAACACAACAAGTTGTGAGCGGTTATACTCTATAACACATATTGGTTGTTCATAAGATATGCAATGAATAACAAAACCAATAACACCTGGCAATTTCCTTTTCGGTCCACAAACAAGTTTATGAACTTACTCCCTTAGAACACATGTAAACATTGTTCCCTAGTTAGAAATCCTCACCTCATACCCATACATAATCACAATAGCATTCAAATTATTATGGCGATGTCTTATCTACAAAGTTTAATGGTTCAACAATAAACCTCATATTGTATTCCTTAATATTATGTCTATCTAGATTTCAAATATGCTTCGCAGTTATGTTTTCAATATGCACGACTTGAAAGATACGTTAGAGAATGAAACAGTTCAAGTCAAATATCACTAACCTCAAGTGGAAGGATGATTGTTGTCGTTATAGCTCCTTGCTTCTTCAAATCTTCAAGTCTTCGCAATACTTGTAATGTCTCATATCCTAATACTTTCAAGCTAACCTATACGAAGTTTAACTCTAGTACATAATCAATCAAGTCTTAATATGATTTTTGATTCACTAAAATATGACAACCAAACTTGACATACCAACGCTTGGTGGGTTCAACCGAGCCATGCTCTAATAATATGAAATAGGAAATAAGCATCATCTTCATTGTCATCATAATCTATCCAAGAATCTTGAACTTTAGCCATTTCTTCCTTGATTTCGGGAAATTTTGTAGCAATCACACATAAATGTTCTTGCACACATTTTACTTGGAATTGACCTCACACACACCATTGTAAATTTGTTGAACAAGACCCAAGGTGTTATGATCACAAGAACCGTCAAGGGTATCATATCTTTGTCTCTCGTAGCGATTCATCTTCATACGTTTGATAATACTTGGACGAACCGGTTTAGGAGTTCCAATAGAGTTGCCAATGGGAATTATGGAGTATTCACGACATATTTACCCAATTAAGCATGAAAATCCTAACTTGTTGTTGAGTGACGTTATCGAGACCATTTGAAGAATAATAAATCCACAAATATCAATACTTTGAGCACCCATTTCAAGGAAATAAACCAACTCTGAAAATTCACGACTCCACCGAGTGTTCTCAATCGGAGGGATAAAGATTAGAAATGCCAAGTTTCCCGAAAATTTGTAGTGATATGCTAAGATCATTGGTGGGAAACTTTTCTTCTATCCAATCAACATTCTTGTGACAAAGACCATAGGAAATGGTTTCACAAGATGGTTTTTCTTCCTTTGGTCTAGGAACACAAAAATTACCCATGGGGATTTTGGTAATTTTTGAAATCAACTTTCTATCAATTTGAATCTTTTCCTTATGAAACATAGTCTTGAAGGTAAATTTATCAAGATTAACATCATGGATGTTAGCATAAAATATCCTTGTAAGAGTGTCAAAACCTTCACAAAGACCATTGAAGATGTTCCCAAGATTGTATTTCTCAAAACAAACTAAATCTTCTTTATGGCCACTTTCCTTTACCTCTCTAGGATGAAATTCCTAGTAGAAATTTTCTCAAAGGTCTTATCGCAATAACTCTTGAAAAATACAATTCTAATAGAGTCTTGGTCAATTGGAACAATCTTACTTGAGAGAGAGGATGAAACAAGACCCTTAGAAATTTTCCTTGGATTCTTATCATCACCATTAGACCTTCCCATTATAGCAAACAATAGAAGATTGAGAGAAGAAGAAGAATATAAGAAACCTACTTGATGAACTTCCTTGAGAGATTGTTTTCTTCATCTTTTCGAGACCTCCAATTTTAAGTTTTAATGGAACCGGTTCGGAAACCCATCAAGAAAAGCTAATTCGCGAACGCGGACAATATGAGGAGGAAGAAGAAGCGGTACGAGAACCGTAACCTTAAGAAACCTTCATTGGGCTCGGACCCATATCGGTACCGTGACTCATGAAAACTAGGCTTCCTTATCATAAATCAAATCCAAAGATGTCTAGATGATGTCACAAATATAGCCTTGAAACACAAGACACATAAATTAAGAAGAATGCTCAACTTAATTTAATTTGTGATAGATGGTTCAAAACAAACCAAGGCGAAGTCCAAAACCATGAGGTTCGCATACTGTGAGAATTATATATCAGTATGATAAGATAATCACTTTTATTCTTAGCTCAATGAACAGTTCAAAACTGTTAAAGCACTGCTCGGTCGAACTCGCAAGCGTTTCTATCTCAAGCTTGTTTGTCAAGTTAAGTTTCCAAAACTATAAGTCTTGATTTCTAGTACACTTATAGCTATGTCTCGGATTATGATAGAATATGTAGTTGAGCTTGACTTCAGGGCGTTCATCGATTGAAGAAGAAAACTACTAAGGGGAGCTTGTGGAACTTCATCAACAAAAAGGTATGTGGAGACTTGAACTCATCTATCACTAAAAAGTCTATTTCTATTCTATCTCCTATTGAAACGAAATTCGTATAGCTATATAGACTTTAATTTATACACATTTGATATTTCGAGCTGAGTTTAACTAGCTTACATATTTCTTGAAATATGTGTTGATAAGCTTTCGCTTTAACCAAGTTTATCTTATATTCTTGATGAAAGTCAAAATATGATCATGTGAAAATCGCCTGGTAACATCTTACATGATTTGTGTGAGACAATCATTTGATGTAGACTCAGAATGTTTCGTATTGATCTATTAATCACTTGAAATTACTTTGAAGTTAATAGTTTGTGTGAGACAGCTATTCCCGTCTTTTAGGAATGTTTCAATGATTAAAATGGAGTTTATAACGATTAATCACTGATTGGATATAACATAGTATGCGTACTTGAATGCTAATTGTTGCAAGTTATTCCAAGTTCGGGAACCGTAGTATGCATACCCGTATGCGTACTAGTTTGATAGTTGAAGTCCGAGAACTTAGTATGCATACTCGTATACGTACCGGCTTAACATTTCAAGTCCGGAATTCAACTGAGTTTGGTCAAGTACGACAGTATGCGTACTTATTCGTACACTGGCGAACCCAGACCAAGTCCGGCTACTTAGGTATGCGTACCTGTTTGCATACTTGAATGGGTTAAGTTCTAAAATTGGTTTTTCATGAATAAATACATTTATATAATAAGGAATGCAATCTTTTTCAAACTGTGGCTATAATGTTCATGAATTGATTCGAGTGAATCAAAATCGATTTGGCTTCAACTGTGTCTTGTATACTTATATGAGAATATAAACAATTGAACAACTCTAGAATTAGTTTCATTTGAGTCATTTGAACTAGTTGTGATAAAGATGAACAAGGTTGATATGAAAGTGTTCATATGGCTAACTTCTGTTAACTATTGTTGAGCTAACCTAGTGTATACGTTTAGGTACGGTTACCCGCATCTAAATGAAGGAACATTTCATTTGTGTATAACAAGCTAAGTTCGATCTAATGGTTGAAATATATTAGCTTAAATCTAATCAGTTTTTCATCTAATGGTGAAAATTGAATGCGTTGTTATCAAGGTAACATTGATTGCAAACCTTGATTTGAAAACTATGTAAGGGAGAACTCAAACAATTGGGAAACCTAATCCCTACACCTTTTGTGTGATACTAGTTGTGGATAGAGTCGATTCCCCTTTAACATAGGTTTTTCCTAAAGCAATTATAGGTTAATGAATTGAAGACTTTATTGGGATTTTGAAGCCATACCCAACTATTTTCTATGTAATTGCGTGTTTTGTTATTACTTTGTTCTATGGTATTGAGTACTATATTCTCTAATATTTGCTCGAGATTCAATCTCTGATAGGTAAGATAAAAAGTAGTCACAAACATCTTCGTCTCATCGTTTGTGATTCCACAATATCTTGTTTCGCTACCATACGATTAAGATTATTGTGAGGTGATTGATATTACTTGGCTATTCTTCGGGAATATAAATCTGGTGTATCAATTGGTTCATGTTCACATTGATTTATCAAAATACGGAACAAAAACTCGTAGGTATTTCTGTGGGAGACAGATTTATCTATATTCAATAGACTTTTCTGTGTGAGACGGCTTTGTTTATCAAGTCTTCGACTTTGGGTCGTAGAAACTCTTAGTTGTGGGTGAGATCAGCTAAGGGAATCAAGTGCGTAGAGTCCTGCTGGATTCAGAGGCGTAAGGAACATTACTGTAGCTTAATCAGTGTGAGATTGGTTAGGGATCAACTACATTCCAGTCCGATGTTAACTTGTAGTATGCTAGAGCCTGTAGTGGCTTAATACAGTATGGTTTCAAATCTGTACTAGGTCCCTGGGTTTTCTGCATTTGCGATTTCCTCGTTAACAAAATTTCTGTTGTCTGTGTTATTTCCTTTCCGCATTACATTTTTATATAATTGAAATATCACAAGTTCTGCGTAGTTCAATCCATTAGATAATCCAACCTTTGGTTGTTGATATAAATGTATTGAAACTTTGATATTGGTCTTTGGTATCATCCAAGTTATATCTCTTATTGATCATGCTCACAGATTTCTATCTGTTCGATTGCAGATTGATTTGAGAAATAGAGATATAACTCTTGGATGTATTTTCCTTGATGGAGTCTGACTGTCTAGTTGATTCTCTTGGAAATATAGTGGAGTTAGTCCATACAAATATTGGGTGTGGTTGTTAGACCCCCGTTTTTTTAATTGGTATCAGAGCCGGCAAACATGTTTAAGACCTTATAAGTATGTGTTTGCAGCAATCTGACTTTATGGACGAAAGTAATATCTCAAGCAACGCATCACCAGTTCAGAAACATTCTGACTTGGTCCAAAGCGCTGCCTCTCTTGGAAAATCTATCACATCTGTTTCATGGTCTAAAACTGTGTATAACTGGGAAAAACGCATAGATGAACAGTTGGATGATCTTTTGGATGAAAGTGATTCAGATGATGGATACGATGTCGATGAGAAAGTCTCACTATACATCAATCTTTTTGACCATCTCATAAAGAAAAAGAAGTCAACATCTTGCTTGGCTGAGTTTGTGACCCCTCTCTGTCTAGAAAACAAGAAAATGAGAAAGCTCTTTAAAGGTTATGATTGTGGATATAATGTCTTACAATCCCTTCTTAAAGATCGTGAAGAAGATGTGTGTTCAAAGAGTTCTGAATGTGAAAATTTTCGTCGAAATATCTTTATGTTAAAAGAAGAGTTCGCTGAATTTGAAGCTAGATGTAGTTCTCAACAATGTTGTTTTAAAGACAGAGAAAACGTTTTTCTCTCATGAGAGAAATAATTGGAGGATGAGCTTTCTGCTGCTCAGAGCAAGGTAATTATGCTGGAGGAAAACTTGAAAAAGTTTAATCTTAGTTCAAAAAAATTATCCACTATGCTGGTAGCTTGTAAGAAACATCGTGATACGCGAGGTTTGGTCTATGAGGGAATAGACGCTCCAAGCAGTAGTAAGACTAATTTTGTTTGTACTGGTAGAAATTTCATGCATAAAACTTGCACTAATGGCAAAATCGGAGAATTACCCTCTACGTCAGAAACTTCAATAAACAAAGGAAGTCAACCTCCTACTCATATGAGAAAGATTAATAACATTCCCTCCAGATGTTATTATTGCGGAAACAAAGGTTATCTTGAGAAAAGATTTCGTTTTCGCTTGCGGAATAAGAAACTTCATAACATTCTTATCTGTATGTCTAAGGAAGTAATCAAACCGGTCTCTCATATTACTGGTCATAAATGTCCAACTCTCGGGCAAGAAAGGCGCTTTGATGAGCCAAGTCTTTCTTGTAAAGATAACACAAAGGATTTCTAAAATTGTAAAAAGAATTGTGTTATGAGGACAAATGACTACCTTGTTGATCCAACGAGTAAGGAAAATTCTTCAAACTCTTCTTCCATGACCAAAGGAAGTGTCAGATCAAAAGTATCAACCATTTCTGAATATATTCATATCAATAATCGTGTTTCGGAACTGAACATCGGTATAAATAGACTCAAGCGCAGCATCAAAAAGGCAAGGAAGGCAGCAGCTTCAGGTATCTCTTGTCCTCCTCTTGTTAATTCTCTTGAGACTAACTCTATTGACTTTTCTGAAGATTTTCAAGAAAGAAAAATGGAAAATGTCAATACCCTTGATGAGCTATATGCTCGTCAAATTACATCTTTACTACTTTCAAATGTGCATCCTCTTTGAGACAGTGTGAGGATGTTCATACTTCTCAAGAATCTCTTCTTCTTAACAAAGTGATCTTTGTTGTATCTGTTTTTGGGTTTTAGAATAAAATGATCATCTTATTGTTGAGCCTTGCTCCGGTTAACTATTACATGATTTAACATAATTGATCAATAACTCTTGAGAAAATTCTCGTTTTTTTCCTTCTTGACAGTTGAGTTGTTGATTTCAACAATTACCTTTTGATCTATTTCTGAGATAAGTTGTTTTGCCTTTAAAATTTTTTTAATCAAAAAATATCTCTAAATTAGGCTCCATTTGGTTTCTCGGTTTTGAACCTGGTTCATAACCACAAACGTTCGTGCACCCAACTCTTAACGAACGCATACGAGTAACCCTAGGGTTTCCCTATGGAAATCTAGCATATATATATATATATATATATACATATATATGTAAATCATGGAATCCTTATGATGTATACTCGTTCCGTAACATCAAGTTTTCTTGAGTTTTTTTTTTTTTGTAGTGCACAATGGATGGATGCAAAAAGGAAGACAAAGTTGAAGAAGGCAAAGTTCTCGAGTTTCATGAGAACCCCGTTATCATATCCTGCTACCATGCAGTTGATCATGAAAACAAACTTCCACTTCAGATGTCATCTCAATTGGTGGGAAATCTTCTTCGATATTTTGGGGTTGTACGTGAACAACTTGAAATTGAAACAAAGAATCTTGAATTTCTAAAAAACAAACTGAAGAAAGCAACTAATGAACTTGTTCTTGTTCGATCTCTGTTTGCTGATTTTGTTTGAAGACCTTCAGTTTTGTTCTTCTTAGGAGTTATATTTTTGTCTAGGAAACTTCTTATGATAATTTATTCTTGTATTTTTAAGAAGGATGACTAGGGTTTGGAATAGCAAATATTGTGAATATAGTGTTATTGCCAACGATTTCCATCTTGCAATGTTTTTAGATTTATTTATTTAAATTCTAAAGTTTACTTGGAAGATGATTTTGTAGTATTAATTTTTATTGGTTTTATATATTGCAAATAATGTTATGTGATATGTGTGTTTACGTCTGTAAACTATGATTGTCCCATATTTGTCAAAAGTTAAGTCTATTGTGTCAGTATGCAAATATTGATGGAAAATAGAATGAACTTTTGATTTGCAAAGATTAATTCTATGATATCATTATGCAAATATTGATGAAAAATAGAATGAATCTTTGAATATTCCGCAGTATTGATCTTTCCTTGATCCACTTGTATGTGAAACTACTGTACGGCTCTGTAAGTTCTCTTATGTTGAGCATTTCCGATTAAATTAATCATGGGATCTCTTGTGGTTAATTTAATTGAGTATTCTGGATACAAATTCATGTTTCATGTAATTTTTTAATGTCCAAAGAAATCCTTCTTTTCGTGCAAAAGTAAGGTCGCTCTTGTTGTTCTTTCGGGAATGACATTTTATGGGGGAGAATTCTTAATTGAACGTGTGCTGAATTGCCAAATCTTTGTGGGGAGTGCGGGTGTGGAATATTTGTAGGAGTTTTCTTGTATCTTTATAAACTCCTTGATGAATACACTAAGTTTCGACTATGTGAAATCATCGAAACAAAGTTAATATGTTCTCGTTTAGTCACGAAGTATCTCTATGAGAATTTCATTAATGATCCCACTAGTTTTCGTACCTTTGCAAATTTATATTGACAAAAAGAGGGAGAATTATTGTGTAGTTCACACTACAAATACATATGTTTTACGGATCATTATGTAAGAGGGAGTGGTTTTCATTGTGAGATGAGGTATTGACTATGGGGAAGTGATACATATCACCGTAGTATTATTGTCAAGGTTATGATACAATTGAACTTTGATGTTGTGTAATAATACTATGACATTGTATCACAATAATTGAGAACAATTGTTTTCTTATTGTTATGGCTACAGATCTTCAACAACTATGATGCTGAGTTGAACACGTTCAGAATCACTGGAGTACTTCGAAGTGACGAAGATTTCGAGTAATGTTGAAGATCCAAGGAAATCAAGCATTTGGATGAGAAGCTACAAAGTTTATTTATTTTGTAATCCATATGTATTGATAGTTTTTGCACTAAAATTGACAAAGGGGGAGATTATTAGAGCACTGCTCGGCCGAACTCGCAAGCGTTGCTATATCAAGCTTGTTTGTCAAGTTTAGTTGCCAAAATTATAAGTCTTGATTTCTAGTTATAGCTATGTCTCGGATTAGGATAGAATGTGTAGTTCAGCTTTAGACTTCACGACGTTCATCGATTGAAGATGAAGAACTACTAAGGGGATCTTGTGGAACTTCATCAACAAAAAGGTATGTGGAGACTTGAACTCATCTATCACGCAGAAGTATATTTGTATTCTATCTCCTATCTCCTATAGATATGTAGACTTTAATTTATACACATTTGATATTTCGAGTTTAGTTTAACTCGCTTACATGTTTCTCGAAATATGTGTTGGTAAGCTTTCGCTTTAACCAAGTTCATCTTTTATTCTTGACGAAAGTCAAAAGATGATCATGTGAAAATCTCCTGGTAACATCTTACATGATTTGTGTGAGACAATCATTTGATGTAGACTCGGAATGTTTCGTATTGATCTATTGATCACTTGAAAATTGCTTTGAAGCTAATAGTTTGTGTGAGACAGTTATTACCGTATTCTAAGAATGTTTCAATGATTAAAATGGTGTTTAGAACGATTAACCACTAATTGGATATAGCACAGTATGTGTACTTGTATGCTAACTGTTGCAAGTTATTCCAAGTTCGGGAATCATAGTATGCATACCCGTATGCATACTGGTTTGATAGTTGAAGTCCGGGAACTTAGTATGCATACCCGTATACGTACATGCTTAACAGTTCAAGTCCGAGAATTCAACTGAGTTTGGTCAAGTACGACAGTATGCGTACCCGTTCGCATACTGGCGAACCCATACCAAGTCCGGCTACTTAGGTATGCGTACCCGTTTGCATACTTGAGTGGGTTAAGTTCTAAAATCGGTTTGTTCATGAACAAATATATTTATATAATAAGGAACGCAATCTTTTGCAAACCTTGGATATAATGTTCATGAATTGATTCGAGTGAATCAAAACCGATTTTGCTTCAATTGTGTCTTGTATACTTCTATGAGAATATAAACAATTGAACAACTCTAAAACTAGTTTCATTTGAGTCATTTGAACTAGTTGTGATAAAGATGAGCAAGGTTGATATGAAAGTGTTCATATGGATAACTTCAGTTAAATATTGTTGAGCCAACCTAGTGTACACGTTTGGGTACGGTTACCCATATTTAAATGAAGGCACATTTCATTTGTATGTAACAAACTAAGTTCAATTTAACAGTTGAAAGATATTAGCTTCAATCTAATCAGGTTTTCATCTAATGGTGAATATTGAATGGTTTGTTACCAATGTAACAATGATTGCAAACCCTGATTTGATGACTATATAACGGAGAACTCTAGCAACTGGGAAACCTAATCCCCACACCTCATGTGTGATACTAGTTGCGGCTAGAATCGATTCTCCTTTAACCTAGGTTTTTCCTAAAACCATTATAGGTTAACGACTTGAAGACTTCATTGGGATTATGAAGCTAGACCCAACTATTTTCTCTGTAGTTGCGTGTTCTAATTTTACTTTGTTCTATCGTATTGAGTACTATCTTCTCTAAAATTTGCTCGAGATTCAATATCCGATAGGTAAGATAAAAAGTAGTGACAAACATCTTCGTCACATCGTTTGTGATTCCACAATATCTTGTTTCGCTACCATACGATTAAGATTATTGTGAGATGATTGATATTACTAGGCTGTTCTTCGGGAATATAAGTCCGGTATATCAATTGGTTCATGTTCACCTTGACAAAAGATGGAACAAAAACTCGTAGGTATTTCTGTGGGAGACATATTTATCTATCAATAGACTTTTCTGTGTGAGACAAAATTGTTTATCAAGTCTTCAACTTTGGGTCGTAACAACTCTTAGTTGTGGGTGAGATCATCTAAGGGAATCAAGCCCGTAGAGTCTTGCTGGGATTCAGAGGCGTAAGGAATGCGTCTATACCTTAATCAGTGTGAGATTGGTTAGGGCTCAACTACATTCCAGTCTGAAGTTAACTTGTAGTAGGCTAGAGTCTATAGCGGCTTAATACAGTGTGGTGTTCAAATCTGAACTAGGTCCCGGGATTTTTCTGCATTTGCGGTTTCCTCGTTAACAAAATTTCTAGTATATGTGTTATTTTTTTTCCGCGTTATATTTTTATATAATCGAAATATCACTAGTTGTGCGTAGTTCAATCAATAAGATAATCCAAACTTTGGTTGTTGATATAAATTGATTGACACTTGGATATTGGTCTTTGATGTCATCCAAGTTATTTCTCTTATTGATCAGGCTCACAGATTTCTATATGTTAGATTGCAGATTAATTTGAGAAATAGAGATATAACTCTTGGATGTATTTTCCTTGATTGAGTTCTAGTTGATTCTGTTGGAAATATATTGGAGTTAGCCCATACATATTGCCTAAACGAAATATTGGGTATGGTTGTTAGACCCTCGCTTTTTCAAAAACCATTTAGAGCACATGAATAATTGATATTTGCATATCGTCACGGTGTGGTAAATAATATAGTAGAATACTACATATCATTTTTTAGCCCCAGGAGAGCAGAAATACTCCGACATAGGAGGTGTGAAACAATTGGAGTTTCCTCAACACATTGAATACATTCAAATGCCAGAAACATTCTGCAAAGAAAATTTTCTTGTAAACTAAAAATAGTTTACGTACAATCACAAAATACCAACCCAACAAAATACAAGAGTACAACGAATATCAATCTGTTATGTTCCCCATCTCAAGTTATATGCAGATGAGGTGAAGCCAATTCTTGTTACCAAGAGGCTAGATAGTCAGTAGGAAGCTAACGGACCATCTCAGGTTGATATTTATGGCTTGTACCATAAGTATAATCATAGTAATGATGATACTCGGGGTTATTTTTCCGCTTTGGTTCCATCCTCTTGTGATTAAGGGATGAAGAATCCCGATCTTTGAGACTGGTAACAAATTCAGCAAATTTTTTTTACTGTTTTTACATGAGTAGTTAGCATAACCGGTTTGTAAAACATGAGAACATGATTTAACAGAATCATAATAAACACATGAGTCCTTATCCTTAATCGAATTAAGTCATATCAGGATTTAAACACATCCATAAAAGCAGTAAACAGATCTTTGTCTATTGATCCATCATGATAGTATTTCTCAAAAAGATTGAGAACCAATCTAGTAAAATTCTATATCTTTGTGCTTTTGTCAATATGCTTCATGTACCGACTTTTCTTAGGGGAACCTTTTCCCATGAACTAAACATTTATGAATTAAGGAATGCAATTTTTGCAAACCGTGTTTTAATGTTCATGAATTGATTCTTGTGTACTTTGTACATTTACGAATCAGATTTTGTTTCAATTTGTTCATATATATTTCTATGAGATAGTGAACAATTGAACAACTCTATGTGAAACACAATTAGATTCATTATTATCTTTTATGATTGATTGACCATCATATTTGATCTAGAAGTGTTAGATGAATGTGGTTAAGACAAAAGTGTTGGCTAACTTCAGTTAACTGTTATTGATCCAACTCAATATACACGTTTAGGTATTGCTACCCATATCTAAATGAAGGTATATTTCATTTGTGTGTAACAAGCTAAGACTGTATAAAGGTGGATATTGATTGCTTTATTTTAAAGTAGACTTAGCTTGAATCTTAAATCAGGATTTCATCTAACGGTGAACATTGAATTCTTTGCTACTAAGCTATCTTAGCTTTGATTGAAAGCAAACCCTGATTTGAAAGACTACATAAGGGAGAAATCTAGCAACTGGAAAACCTAATCCCGCACTTTCCTATGTCCTAGTTGCAAACTAGAGTCGGTTCTCCTTTAACCTAGGTTTTTCAAAAACCCTATTTAGTTAATGACTTGAAGACTTCATTTGGGATTCGTGAAGCCAGACCCAACTATCTTCTTTGTAGTTACGTTTTTTAACCTTACTTGTTCTATCATGTTGAGTACTATTTTCTCTAAGATTTGCTCGAGATTTATCTCTGATGGGTAAGATATAAAAAGTAGTCAGAAAGTTCTTCGTCTCAGACTTTGTGATTCCACAGTAACTTCTTCTACCACCATATAGTTAAGTTATTGTAAGGTGATTGATATTTCTAGGATGTTCTTCGGGAGTATATAATATCGGGTTATCAATTGGTTCCTGAAAAGACGAGGGTGCCCAAATATACCTCAAACTAAAACTTTTCCACCTATAAGTCCTTTCTCCGAAAGTGATTGTCTATGGACCGAGTCGAGACAATACAACAAATCGGTTCACACTTCGTGTGATCGTCTATGGATACGAAATCGAGACAATACAACAACGAAGTATGTTTACTTGATAAAAGGTTCGGACTTAACTAAACACAATAAGATTGCTTATCAAGTAAATAGGAATTAACGTTTATGTAATTTACTTTAAATCATAATAACAACAATTATAATTGCGGAAAATAAAAGTAAATGACACAGCAAGATTTTGTTAACGAGAAAACCGCAATTGAAGAAAAACCCCGGGACCTTGTACAGAATTGAATACTCTCAGGATTAAGTCGCTATACAAAATCAAACCAACTTCGTATAGTTGAGACCAAGCAACTAAATCTATAGTTCACCTAGTTCCGATCTGTATTCCCACGCCTCTGACCTGTAATAAGTCATGTACTTGGAACAATTTCTTTGGTTCGTATGCTAAACAGTAAAGGAACAACAAATCTGTTTGGTATCAACTCTTTTCAACCAAGTGATATGAGTTCGACAAAGGCTCTTATGTTTATCTCGATAAACTCTTTCATTAGGTTCTTAGATCTATCTTATTATCAACTACCGAATTAATTGTTAAGATTTTGCAATCAATACTTTTAATCACAAGGAAACGTATTGATGTCGATCTACACAACTAATCAATCTAATCTACCACAAGGATAAACCGATTATTGGATCCTCTTTACCAAAACAAGTATTGTGCACACCAAAGATTAGGAATCCCAAATCAGAAATCTTCAAAGTCTTATTTTTCTTCAAATCTTCTTAGATCTTCAATAAACACCTGCACACAATCAACTTGAATCTCTTGTGATCAATCACACACAGAGCGAAGGCTGTTAACAATGGATTATCACAAGACGTCTTTAGATCAACAAAAAGTCTAAAGATCCCCGTCGAAACTTCGATCTAGTTTGAGTGAATCTTATATCAGAAGAGAAGATTCTCAAGCATAAACAAACTAGGTGCAATCAAAGTTCAACCACTGTTTTTCAATTAAATCAATCGAAAACAAAAGATAAACCGCAATTATCTAGTTTCTCACCAATGGTACTAATAGAGCTTCTCAATCCCAAATAAGACTTTAAACTGGGCGGCCGTAAGAGATTTCGCCTAATTAGGTTACTCTCCTCTCCGAATAGGCGGCTTCACCAGTAGCAGCACAACTGAGATAGTTCTTGTTGTACGAGGATTAGTTTGCTCGAAATGCAAACTTTCATATTTATAGACCAAGGAAGTTTGGACACCAAGGAATTTCCTAAACCGAAAATATTTTCAAGATATGCAATATATTCCAGATTCGGTTTCCATAATTCCTGGAAATGCTTTGTCCAAATTATTGACCGAAAATCTCTTGGAAAATCTCCGACTACTAAATGCACATTACTAATTTTCATTTTCCTAAAATAAAATTAAAAACCTTAAATAAAAGATTCTCAATTCATTTTATTCGATCTGGGATTTTCTTCCTTTAGCTATTAAGGAATAACTTTGAACAATTAAAGATAAGCGTTACTGCACATGTTCAAAGTATGTTGATATCCTTACTTTGTAAGTACTCTTTCATACTTACAATCTTGAAACCGATTTTCCACACTTCCAAACAATTTTAGAATTGGTTCATCTAGCTTTCAAGAACTATGTGATTGATCAAGAACACCCAATCACAAATCATGGGTTTCACGGTTCTACCAAAACAAGCTTCGGTTCTACCTCCGTGTGAGTACTGTGCATAGTCACACTAGCTTTCCAAAATTCGTATGATTAGGTACTAGGATCGGTTCCCCACATATATATGGTATCTAACTTGTACTTTATGCACATGTCCATAGGATCGGTTCCCCTTTGCCTAAAAACGTGTTGCACATGTCCATAGGATCGGTTCCCCTTTCTGCTAAAAACTTGTTGCACCTCATACAAGGATCGATTCCCTTTGTGATAGGTTTCACCTCTTACAAGGATCGGTTCCCCTTTACCCAGAGTAGGTCATACCAATAACACAAGATCGATCATACCATCTCAGGTGATTACTTAAGATCAGTTTCACAAATAAAAGTCATACAAATACAAAAGTCAGGCCTTTGTGAATAGTTTTACCAAGAACATAAACAAGTCATGAGCGGTTATACTAATTACACATATTGGTAGTTCAAAATATATACAATAAATAACAATACCAATAATGCCTGGCGATTTCTCTTTCCATTCACAAAACAAGTTCATGAATTTACTTCCTTAAAACAAATGTAAAACATTGTTTCCTATAATGAAATCTTCACCTTATACCCATACATAATCACAATAGCATTCAAACGGTTATGTCGATGTCTTATCTACAAAGTTTAATAGTTAAGCAATAAACCTCGTATTGTATTCCTCAATACTATGTCTAACTAGAGTATACTCATTCATGCTTCGAAGTTTTGTTTTCAATATGCACGACTTGAAAGATACATCAGGGAATGAAACAGTTCAAGTCAAATATCACTAACCTCAAGTGGAAGGATGATGTTGTCATTGTAGCTCCTTACTTCTTCAATTCTTCGCAATACTTTCAATCTAACCTATACGAAGTTGACTCTAGTCCATAATCAAGCGACTCTTAAGTGAGTTTTGGATCACTAAAATATGACAACCAAACTTGACATACCAACGCTTTGTGGGTTCAACCGAGCTATGCTCTAACAATATCCCCCTTTGTCAATTTTAGTGACAAAACTCTTACATCATATAGATAAACAAATTACAAGAATTCAATACACATACGCTTGATTCCCGAATTCAACAACACAATAACCTGTATACATTCAATCCTTAAATGTCGTTGTTGACATTATAATAACAAATCTAATACCCCCCCTAAAGGTAAGATACGTAGATTTTATCTATCTGCATGTCTTTATTATTTCCTTTGTAGTCCATATAACTACAAGTATATGATATGTTACCCCCCCCCCTTAGTCTATGCTTTCACTCTTTCGTTACATAAACGTTTAAGCACAAATATCCTTTCCTTTAGTGATACCAATTAATATAAATCAATACCAGTATCACTTGTTTACTCCATATATTTCTCCCCCTTTTGTCACAAAATGACAAAGAAACGAATAAATAAAGGACAAACCGAAAGGATCTTACAAATCTCAAAATAGACTTGCAATCTATAGAGTTAAGCACGAGGGTTTCACACACCATTTTTGATAACCAATATCAAAACCGAAACTACAAAGTAATTTTTTTTTATATGTTACCAATTGCCCGAAGCAATTTTCCCTAATAGTTTAGCAAACCAAAAATCAACTAAGCACCTTAGTTCCTTTGCTAAACCGATTGTACAAATACAATCGCTTGTTCGATAAGACCAAAATAAAGATAACTCTATTTTTCTCATCAAGTTCTAATTATCCATATAACTTAGACCTTTAAATTTTAAACAAGACAAGTACTAGGTTAGCTAACTAGCATTTCTTGTTAGGGAATTCGATTAGACTTGAATAACCGAAACCTCCACTTTGATAAGTCTAACTAAGATCAGAATTAACTTATTTTCTCTTATCCGGAATCGAATTGGACTAAACAATTCATCCCGTACACATTTTATTTCGTTAAGCCATAAACAATTCATACAAACCAAATAAATCAACTTGCATAATTATTCACCTCAACCGGAAGCACCGCAATTGCACCGAAATATTGTAAGCCTAAACAATTGATACCACACAATAAAGCAAGATAACAATAGTTTTTCTTAACCGGGACCAATTGAATCACACACACATTCATACATAAATAATGGAATAAAATATCAATTATACCGGAATTTTGTTAAGCAAAAGCAATAAATATATGAAATAAAATCAGGCTTTTCTTAAATAGGAAAACAATTAACTAACAAGATTGTTACCTCAAATTTCGCATTCACTTCTCCAATATGTTTGCATCTTCTTCCAGGGAGAATTGATATCAAAATATCATTATGTTGTCATCCTTATGCAAAACAAAAGAATAACAACAACCAACCTTTACCAGAGAAAGGTTGACAACCGGTTTTTAACTATTGCAAGCAAAAGTTGAAAACCCCGAAACACATATGCTTTTATGCTAAACCAAACCGATTCAATATATTGTGACTTTTTCACATATTGTTTATATCAGAACCCCTCATGATCCTTTGATAAATCCTACCGACATGGGCTAGAACTTATTTTTTCTAAATCAAAAAGTCACCCAAACCATAAGGGTTCACAACATTATGAGATCGAATATCAAGGTAATAAAACCGAAATCAAACATCCCATAAACATACATAGCAATAAGATAAAGCATTCAAGCACAGGCTATGTAAATCAAAAACTATCACACGAAAAACTATAAATCAAATAACTTTATTCATAATAAGAAAGTTTTATTCATAATAGACTTAATACAATTATTGAAAGAAATCAAAAATTCATGTCTATTTTTCAACAGATTTTTCAAAGGTCATCTTCAATTTCCTCAAATTTTTCAGGATCTTCATCAACAGAATCTCGACTGATATCTCGGATTCTGCACACATTACCTTGATTATGTTCACAGGATAAAGCATTAACCTTTAGATTAATATTCCGAGCATACTCCCTGTTACCGATTCCAAGTTTAATCAATTTTCTTTGATTACGGATAACAGTTCTTAGTAGTGTTGCCTGTGTATGATGAGTTTCAATAGTACTGAGGAGGACTTGACGTAGATTGATAATATCAATCTTAGCATCCAAACTTTTTTGGACAAGGAGATTAGTAACATCTTCCTTTTCATTTTCTATATTTTGACAACCAGATTTCTTGAAGGTATCATCAAGATGAACTGTTTCCTTAGAAGTCATTCGACTCAAGGCTTTCATAAGTTTTGCTTGAGATCTGGTTTGGGAATACATCCTTTAGCATAAGTTCTCAGACACCCTGAGTATATATACTTGAAATACCTTTAACACATACCAAAAATAGATATCAGCCTTAAATAAATAATTCTGACCAGATTCGAAAAGATTTCCGCATGTAATGTGTTAATGAAACACAACATTCTCCAAAAAGAGATTATCTTCAAGATCGGTATCAAGAGATACTTCAAACAACTACAAAAATCCTTTTTACACGATTTGTTGTAAGAAAACCTTTCTACACATAAGGATAATAAAAGCATACTTAAGGTAGATCGTGTATTCTCTCTATGTTGAATAAGAGATATTAGTAGGATTCTGATAGCCCAGGTATATGTGCTTCCTTATATCCGAAGATTGGGCATTGTAAGGATGCACATTCTAATGCGATTTAAGCATTAGGAGAGGATCTTCCTCATCAAATACCTTTTGAGGAGATTCTTCCTCCTTTTTCTTAGGAGCATTACCATGTTACGTGTCTTGGGTTTTAAACCCATCCTCTTGGCTAGGGAAATTGCGAGATGCAATATCTTTGATTATATCCAGTGCCCAGGATGGAATGTTCTCTGAGCTTGAACCTGTGTGATCAAGATTTTCCATTGGACAAATTGCTAATGTCTCTTGTTCAAGACATTCTATATGTCCTCTTAAGGTATCCATTCCTTGTTGGAAATATTTTTCTAAACACCCGTTTAGATATACCTCTTGACATGTAACTGTAAGAAGTTCTCAATTAGGATCTTATTCCTTATCTATGAGTGTTCTAGCGATTGTTGAGAATTTCACACTCAGTATTCTGTTGATTAACTTTATTACACAAGGCCAATTTTTATTCCATATAATCTGCCAAATTATTTTGAAGACTGAGTGTTTCTCGCTTTCCTTCACATATTCTTACGTTTAGTTGAACAATAAATTTTGTGACATCATCCAGACTGTCAATGGTTGTTCCCTTTTATGCATAGCTTTCAACATGTTTGAATAATCTTTCTAACATTTTACGAAAACCAGAACTTGGGCAGTCTAGTGAATCTAATCTCTTTTCAGACGATTTTTCACTAGAGATTGGAGTCGGATCCGAAACATGTTTAAGTTTCGGATTCATTCTTTTCTGATCAGGAACCTGATTCACAATAAAGTTATTAGTCATAGAATTTTTATTTGATTTTCGAAAAGACTTTCGAGACCAATTTCCATTGACCTTTTCTGAGATATTATTCTCATTATCTTGACATACGTTAACTGAGTTCTTCATAAGTTTAGCTTTGATTTTCTTATTTTGACTCATATTTTATAGGTTGGATCGCATCAAACACAGATTTTTAGAACTTTTCATGTTTGCCTGCTCTGATACCAATTGAAAAGACGAGGGTACCCAAATATACCTCAAACTAAAACTTCTCCGATCATAAGTCCTTTCTCCGAAAGTGATTGTCTATGGACTGAGTCGATACAATACAACAAATTAGTTCACACTTCATATCATCGTCTATGGATACGAGATCGAGACAATACAACAACGAAGTATGTTTACTTGATAAAAGGTTCGGACTTAACCAAACACAATAGGATTGTTTATCAATTAAATAGGAACTAAAGTTTGTGTAATTTACTTTAAATTATAATAACAACAATTATAATTGCGTAAAATAAAAGTAAATGACACAGCAATATTTTGTTAACGAGGAAACCGCAAATGCAGAAAAATCCCGGGACCTTGTCCACAATTGAATACTCTCAAGATTAAGCCGCTATACAAAATCAAACCAACTTCGTATAGTTGAGACCAAGCAACTAAACCTATAGTTCACCTAGTTCCGTATGTATTCCCACGCCTCCGACCTGTAATAGGTCACGTACTTGGAAAAATTCCTTTGGTTCGTATTCCAGACAGTAAAGGAACAACAAATCTATTTGGTATCAACTCTTTTCAACCAAGTGATATGAGTTCGACAAAGGCTTTTCTGTTTATCTCAATAAACTCCTTCGTCAGGTTCTTAGATCTATCTTATTATCAACTACCGAAGTAATTGTTAAGATTTTGCAGTCAATACTTTTAATCACAAAGAATTATATTGATGCCAATCTACACAACTAATCAATCTAATCTACCACAAGGATAAACCGATTATAATTGGATCCACTTTTACCGAAACAAATATTGTGCACATCAAAGATTATGAATTCCAAATCAGAAATCTTCAAAGTCCTCTGTCTTCAAATCTTCTTAGATCTTCAATAAACACCTGCACACAATCAACTTGAATCTCTTGTGATCAATCTCGCATAGAACGGAGTCTGTTAACAATGGATTATCACAAGACGTCCTTAGATCAACAAATAGTCTAAAGATCCTCGTCGAAACTTCGATCTAGTTTGAGTAAATCTTATATCAGAAGAGAAGATTCTCAAGGATAAACAAACTAGGTGCAATCAAATTTCAACCACCGTTAGTCAATCAAATCAATCGAAAAAAAAAGATAAACCGCAATTATCTAGTTTCCCACCAACGGTACTAATAGAGCTTCTCAATCCCAAAGAATACTTTAAACTGGGCGACCGTAAGAGATGTCGCCTAGTTAGGTTACTATCATCTCCGAATAGGCGGCTTCACAGTAGCAACACAACTAAGATAGTTCTTGCTGTACGAGGATTAGTTTGCTCGAAATACAAACTTTCATATTTATAGACCAAGGAAGTTTGGACACCAAGGAATTTCCAAAACCGAAAATATTCTCAAGATATGCAATATATTCCAGATTCGGTTTCCATAATTCCTGGAAATGCTTTGTCCAAATTATTGACCGAAAATCTCTTGGAAAATCTCCAACTAGTAAATGCACATTACTAATTTTCATTTTCCTAAAATAAAATTAAAAACCTTAAATAAAAAATTCTCAATTTATTTTATTCGATATGGGATTTTCTTCCTTTAGCTATTAAGGAATAACTTTGAACAATTAAAGATAAGCGTTACTGCACATGTTCAAAGTATGTCGACATCCTTACTTTGTAAGTCCTCTTTCATACTTACAATCTTGAAACCGATTTGCCACACTTCCAAACAAGTTTAGAATTGGTTTATCTGACTTTCAAGAACTATGTGATTGATCAAGAACACTCAATCACAAATCATGGGTTTCACGGTTCTACCAAAACAAGTTTCGATTCTACCTCAATGTGAGTATTGTGCATAGTCACGCTAGATTTCCAAAATTCGGTTGACTAGGTACTAGGATCGGTTCCCCACATATATATGGTATCTAACTTGTACTTGATGCACATGTCCATAGGATCGGTTCCCCTTTGCCTAAAAACGTGTTGCACATGTCCATAGGATCGGTTCCCCTTTCTGCTAAAAACTTGTTGCACCCCATACAAGGATCGATTCCCCTTTGTGATAGGTTGCACCTCTTACTAGGATCGGTTCCCCTTTACCCAGAGTAGGTCATACCAATAACACAAGATCGATCATACCATCTCAGGTGATTACTTAAGATCAGTTTCACTAATAAAAGTCATACAAATACAAAAGTCAGGCCTTTGTGAATAGTTTTACCAAGAACATAAACAAGTCATGAGCGGTTATACTAATTACACATATTGGCAGTTCAAAATATATACAATGAATAACAATACCAATAATGCCTGGCGATTTCTCTTTCCATTCACAAAACAAGTTCATGAACTTTACTTCCTTAAAACAAATGTAAAACATTGTTTCCTAGAATGAAATCTTCACCTTATACCCATACATAATCACAATAGCATTCAAACGATTATGTCGATGTCTTATCTACAAAGTTTAATGGTGAAGTAATAAACCTCGTATTGTATTCCTTAATACTATGTCTAACTAGATGTTAGAGCATAGATCGGTCGACCTCGCATGCGTTGCTATCTCAAGAATGTTTGTCAATGTTAGTGATCAAAACTATGAGTCTTGATTTCTAGTCTACATAGCTAAGTCTCGGACTAGGATAGAAAAGTGTAGTTGAGCTCAAGGACTTCATGGCGATTCATCATACAACGACGAAGATCTAATCAAGGAACCGTGGAACTTCATCAAAAAAAAGGTATGTGGAGACTTGAACTTATCTATCACTCAAAAGTTTATATCTTTTATCTCTTACTTCTTATGAGACAAAATTCGTATGCTATATAGACTGGATCATACACATTTGATATTTCGAGCCGAGTATATCTCGCCTATCTATATCTCGAAATCATGTGTTGGTAAAGCGTTTCACTTTGATCGGGTTTATCTTCACCTAATAACGAAAGTCATATTGTTTCAATCGCTTTGATGAGAAATAGTGTAACAACTATATAACGTCCTCTAAGAATATTTCAACGGTTGGAATGAGAGTTTAGGTCAATACAACCAATGATGGATATAAGAATTGTGTGGTAACAAATATGTGCATAAGTCATATTCCTTAATCCGAAGTTTGCGAACTTTGTTGATTGAGAGAAACCGGAGGAATTGGCTTTCCCAAGTCCGCGAACTGACGAAAGTTCTCTTGCCGAGAATTTTTGCTGGGATTTTCTAAAAACTCGTTTGCGTGCTTAGTCCGCGAACTCAGTCCGCGAACCTAGTCCGCGAACTGGCGGAAGTCTCCTTGCCAAGATTTTCTGCTGAGTTTGGAAAACTCTGTCGGTTGCCTTAAGTCCGCGAACTTGCTTGCGTACTTGAGTGGGTTATGATCTAAAGATGTGCTCTGAACATGAAACATAAATTACTAAGGAATGCAGTATGAAAACCGTGGCTATAAAGTTCATGAGCCGATTCAATCGAATCGAATCATCTTTGTTTCAATTGTGTCTTGTGTAGTTACATAAGATCTCATAGCAATTGAACAACTCTCTAACTAGTTCATTTGAGTCAATTGAACTAGTTATGGTGAATAAGAACAAGGTTAATATGAAATTCTCATATGGTTAACCTTTTGGGTTATCATGTAACTATATCTCAAGTGTGTGTGACAAGCTAAGTTTTCGATCTAACGGTTGAGAAATATTAGCTTGAATCTAAATCAGGTTTTCATCTAACAGTGAATATTGATTGCTTTGTAACTAAGGCAAAACCCTGATTTGAAGACTATATATATATAGGAGACATCTAGCATTGGGCAAAACTAATCCCCACACGTATGTGTGATACTAGTGCGCTCGCTAGAGTCGATTCTCCTCTAACCCTTTGGTTTTCTTCTCTAAAACCAGGTTAACGACTTAAAGACTTCATTGGGATTGTGAAGCCAGACTGACACTACTTTTATCGTAGTTGTGAACTGATCTTGTATCTTCTATCGTACGAGTTTAATCTATTGATTGGCTTGAGATCGTGAGAGTTCTCCGATAGGAAAGATAAAGAAGTCACAAACATCTTCGTCTCACTGTTTTTGATTCCTCGACGTCCTCTTGTTTATACAAGTAAGACTGTTGTGAGGTGATTGATTAATCTAGGATGTTCTTAGGGAATATAAGACTGGATTATCAATTGGTTCCTGTTCACCTTGATTTCATATCATAAGACGGAACAAAAACCTAGAGTTCTTCTGTGGGAGACAGATTTATCCTTTGATAGACTTTTCTGTGTGAGACAGATTTGTTTATTATCAAGTCTGCGATTTTGGGTTGCAGCAACTCTTAGTTGTGGGTGAGATCAGCTAAGGGAATCAAGTGCGCAGTTTCCTGCTGAGATCATAGGAGTAGGGAGTACAACTGTACCTTGGATCAGTGGGAGACTAATTGGAGTTCAACTATAGTCCATTCCGAAGTTATCTTGTAGTAGGCTAGTGTCTGTAGCGGCTTAATACAGTGTGTATTCAATCTGGACTAGGTCCCGGGGTTTTTCTGCATTTGCGGTTTCCTCGTGAACAAAACTTCTGGTATATGTGTTATTTCTTTTTCGCATTATATTTTTTATATAATTGAAATAATACAGGTTGCGCGTTAAAGATCATCAATTAGAAATACGACCTTTGGTTGTTGATTGATATTGATTGATCCTTGGACATTGGTCTTTGGTACCGTCCAAGTTATCCCTCTTTGATAAAGACTCGCAGATTTCTATTTGCTTGAGTAAAGATCAAATCGAGAGATTGAGATATAAACTCTTTGATATATCTTTTTATCGATTGAGTCTAACTGTCTGATTGATTCTCATAAAAAGTATATTGGAGTTTGTCCATACAGATTGCTAAGCGAAATATTGGGTGGTGTTGTTAGACCCCCATTTTTTCACTAGAGTATAATCATTCATGCTTCGCAGTTTTGTTTTCAATACACACGACTTGAAAGATACTTTAGGGAATGAAACAGTTCAAGTCAAATATCACTAACCTCAAGTGGAAGGATGATGTTGTCGTTGTAGCTCCTTACTTCTTCACTTCTTCAAGTCTTCGCAGTACTTGTAATGTCTCATATCCTAATACTTTCAAGCTAACCTATACGAAGTTGACTCTAGTACATAATCAAGCGACTCTTAAATGAGTTTTGGCTCCCTAAAATATGACAACCAAACTTGACATACCAGCGCTTGGTGGGTTCAACCGAGCTATGCTCTAACAGTTCCTGTTCACCTTGATTTATCATAAGACGGAACAAAACTTCATAGGTACTTCTGCGGGAGACTGATTTATCTATCAGAATAGACTTATTTGTGGGAGAAATATTTGTTTATATGTTTTGGACTTTGGGTCGTAGCAACTCTTAGTTGTGGGTGAGATCAGCTAAGGGAATCAAGTGTGCAGAATCCGGCGTGGTTCTAGAGGCGTAAGGAACGCGACTGTACCTTAATCGGTGTGAGACTTGGTTAGGGATCAACCACATTCCAGTCCGAAGTTAACTTGTAGTAGGCTAGTGTTTGTAGCGGCTTAATATAGTGTGGTGTTCAATCTGGACTAGGTCCCGGGGTATTTTTGCATTTGCGGTTTCCTCGTAACAAAATTTCTGGTGACTGTGTTATTTCTTTTCCGCATTATATTTGTTTATATAATTGAAATATCACAGGTTGTGCGCAGTTCAATCAGTTGATAAATCCAACCTTGTTTGTTGGATATAACTTGATTAACACTTGGGCATTGGTTTTTGGTACCGTCCAAGTTATTTCTTAGGTCATTAAGTTCCTTTTTTAACTTTTGATAATCTTTAGTCATGATCTCAAGATTTGCTAAACAGTCTCTGAGGAGTTGATTAGAATCACTAATATGATCAATGTTAGTGTTGGCGTATCACATTTTGATATTCCTTTATAGGTTTTGTCCTCGGTAATATCACCCAAGGTAGTGTGATATGCTTTGTCACTTTCGTGATTTCTTTTGCTGGAACAGTTTTTGGTCATATGTCCAAAACCACGACACTTGGAACATTAGATTTCTTCATCATTACTTTATTGAATGATGATTTATCAAGGATCTATTTATCACTCAATAGAAGATACTTAACATGTTGTGTTAGAAGTACAATTGTTGAATCAAACTCATCTTCAACAAGTGCCTTTCTTCTTTACAAAATTCCTCAGCCCAATTTATACTTACTTCTTTGGAAGATTGTTTAGTATTATCTGTGGCATTAAATCCAATGTTTATGTCCTTCAGCAAAACTTATTTATCAAAGATCTTTAACTTTCCTACAAGAGAGCTTCGAGAAAGTGTAGAAAGATCATTCGATTCCATTATGGCATGTTTATTAGACTCGTATCTGGATTATAACGATACGAGAATCTTGCATATTATTTCCTTTTCAGATATAGTATTTCCAAGAAAGAAAGAAGCATCGACAATCTCAGAAAGTTTAGAAATAAACTCCTCAAAGGTATCTGAAAAGACGAGGGTACCCAAATACACCACAATCTTTTATTTATCCACTTATAAGTCCTCTACCGAAAATGATTGTCTATCGACTGAGTCGAGACGATACAACAAA
This sequence comes from Papaver somniferum, assembly GCF_003573695.1. Classification (NCBI taxonomy): domain Eukaryota; kingdom Viridiplantae; phylum Streptophyta; class Magnoliopsida; order Ranunculales; family Papaveraceae; genus Papaver; species Papaver somniferum. The sequence continues at coordinate 28,850,053 of NC_039362.1, read as the reverse complement.
TCGGTTCACATTTCGTATGATCGTCTATGAATACGAGATCGAGACAATACGACAACAAGATAACTTGTGTGATTGACTATGGATACATGATCGAGACAATACAAAAACGAAGTATGATACTTGATAATAGGTTCTGACCTAACTAAACTCTATAGGATCACTATCAAGTATATGCGGATTTAGCGTCTGTCTATTTTAATTTTAATTATAATAACAATTATAATTGCAGAAATAGAAAAGTAAAAGACACATCAGGGTTTTCTTAACGAGGAAAACTGCAAGCTCAGAAAAACCCTGGGAGCTAGTCCAGGATTGAATACTCTCAGAATTGAGTCGCTATAAAAAAAACTACACCAACTTCGTATAGTTGAGACCAAGAAACTACCCCTAGTTCACTTAGTTTCCTCAGTATCCATGCGCTTCCAACTTCGATGAGTGCACGCACTGGAACAATTCCTTTGGATCGTATTCCAAGCAGTAAAGGAACATTAAATCTGTTTAGTAACAACTCTTTCTATTCTTTCAAGATAGAGATATCTCAAGTCATACGCAAAGGCTCTTTCGTTTAACCTAATAAACTCCTTTGCCGGGTTAGATCAGTCTATCCAATAACTACCAAAGTAGTCAAGTTTAGATTCTCACTCAATCAAAATAAATCTCAAAGAGATATATTGAGAATGCTGATCACACGCAACTAATCAATCGAATAAATATGATTCTAGTTGGATCCCAGCAGATCAAGGTTTGTGCACACACAAAGATATGAGAACTAAATAAGAAATCTTCTTCATCTTCTTTAATATTCCTGCACAACACCACTTGAATCTCTTGTGATCAATCACACACAGTCGGAGTCTGTTAACAATGGATTATCACAAGATGTCTTTAGATCTACAAACACTTCTAAGATCCCGTCGATACTTAGATCTAGTTTGAGTGAATCTTATATCAGAATAGAAGATTTTCAAGAATAAACAAACTAGGTGCAATCAAAGTTTCAAAAACCGTTAGTCAATCAAATCAATCGAAAACTAATAACATTGCAATTATATAGTTTCCCACCAACAGTACTTGTAGAGCTTCTTTATCCCACAGAAGTCTTTAAACGGGCGTTTGTAAGAGATTTCACCTCATTAGGATACTTTCCTCTCCGAATAGACAGCTCCATCAGAAACAATAAGAATGAAGTTTTCCTAGCTCTTAGGATCGTTTGCTGGAAATGTAAACTTAGGTATTTATAGACCAAGGATGTTTGGACACCAAGGAATTTCCAAAACCGAAAATATTCTCAAGATATGCAATGAATAGAAAAATTCGGTTTTCCTAATTCCAATAAATGCTTGTCCAAAATTTCTGAAATCTCTCAATAGAAAATCTCCAATTAATAAATGCACATTACTAATTTTTATTCTCTAGAGATATGCATTTAATTGCTGGTAATTAAAGCATAAAATCAAAAACCTTAACTAAAAAATTCTCAATTTATTTCGATACAGGATCTCTTTGAGTACGAAGGAATATATTTGAACAATAAATGATAAGAGTTATTGTACGTGTTCAAAGTATGTTGACATCTTTAGGTAATTGGTTCTACTTTATAAAAGTAATCAGGTAGGAATCAATGTTACCCAATAAAAATAATCATGTAGGATCGGTTATACCAATCACCAGGATCGGTCACACCAATTACCAGGATCGGTCATACCAATTACAGGGATCGGTTACACCAATTAACTTATAAAAAATAATCGGGTAGAGACCAGTACTGCTTTATAAAAATCATTAGATAGGATCGGTTACATCTATATATGGTATCTACTTGTGATCGGTCACATCAGTCACTAGGATCGGTTACACCAATTACAAGGATAGATTACACAAGCTCTTGTGATCGGTCACACCAATTACTAGGATCGGTTATCAATCATACCATCTCATGGTGATTACTTAGGATAAATTACACCAATTAATAAAAACTAGTCATACCAAATCATAAGTCAGGCATTATGATTAGTTATATTATACCAAGATACATAACAAAGTTACGATCGGTTCTACCATCTCACACATATCGGTAATCCAAAGATTTGCAATGATTAGCCGTACCAATAAGCCTAACGATTTCCCTTTCGATTCATAAAAAAAGTTCATGAATGTTCTTCCTTTAAAATAATGTAAAATATTGTTTCCTATGATGAAATCTTCACCATAACCCATTTACATAATCATAACAGTATATATACAATATTATGTCGATGTCATATCTACGAAGTTCAAAAGATAAGCGTTATACTTCGTAGTCTAATTCCCTATGGTCATACAAATATGACCATGTCACATCACTGGAGTATTATACAATATGTATAGTATATTCAGCTTCGCAGTTATGTTTTCAATAAAGCACGACTTGAAAGAAACGTTAGGAATGAAACAGTTCAAGTAAATATTACCAACCTCACAAGGAAGGATGATGTTGTCGTTGTAGTTCGCTTCTTCTTCTCATTCTTCAGGTTTTCGGAGTAATACTTGTATGTCTCAACATTCCTAGACTTTATAGTATAACCTAAATGAAGTTGACTCTAGTATATAATCAACCGACTTTAGATGACTTTTGATACACTAAAATATGACAACCAAACTTGACATACCAACGCTTGGTGAGTTCAACCTAGGTATGCTATAACAGTCTCCCCCTTTGTCAATTTTAGTGAAAAACTCTTATTACATATAGATAAACAAATTACATAAGAATTCATTTTACATACGCTTGATTCCAAGTTTCAACAGCACAATAACATGCATATATTCAATCAATAAATGTCGTTGTTTACATTTTAATAAAAAAAGCTTATACTCCCCCTAAAGGTGAGGTCTAGGTAAATATTCAATCCGAACATCTTCGTTATTCCCCTTTTTGTAGTCAGAATACTTCAACAACAATATAATATATTTCTCCCCCTTAGTCAATGCTTTACTCTGCACAATTGTCCTTTCATTAGTGATTGCAAATCACTTGTTTAATCCGTATATTTCTCCCCCTTTTTGTCACAAAATGACAAAGGTTCGAGAAAATAAAGGACAAACCGAAAGGATCTTACAAATCTAAAAGACTTGTAAACAACCTATAAGAGTTAACCACAAAGGTTCCACATACCACTTTATATTTCCAATATTAAAACTGAAACTACAAGTAATTTAGTTTTAATATGTTATCAAGGAAACAATTGCCCGAAGCAATTTTCCCTAATAGTTTAACAAATAGACTAAGAAACTTAATTCCCTTGTTAAACCGATTGAAAATATACAATCACTTAGTTCGATAATGCAAAAATAAAGATCAGACATAACTTTATTTTTCTCATCAGGCTCTAATTATTAAGACAATAACTTAGACCTTTGTCTTAGACAAGACAAACACTAGGTTAGTTAACTAGTTTTTCTTGTCAAGGCATTCGGTTAGACTTGGATAATCGAATCCTCTTATCCGGAATCGATTTGGACTAATCAAATGATCCCGTATTTTGTTAAGCCATAAACAATATATACAAACCAAAATAAATTGACTTGCACAATTATTTTCTTAACCGGAAGCAATTGAAACAAACATAGACATTATAGCACCGCAATTGCACTGAATATCGTTAAGCAAAAACACTTGATACCCAACAATAAAGAACATACCAAACAATAAGTCAAATAAATTGACAAAGTTTTTCTTAACCGGAAACAATTGAATCATACACACACACACATCCATACACAATAATGGAACATATCAATTGTACCGAAATTTTTTTAATCAAAATAAAAATATATACAATATAAACAGGTTTTTCTTAAACAGGAAAACGATTTACTAACAAATTTGCTACCTCAGATTCCGCAGCATCTTCTTTCCAGAAATATATATCATTAAGAGCGAGTTCAAGTAAGAACTCCCCCAAGTATGTTTCCATCCTCTCTCAAGAACAAAAGAACAACAACAAAATCAACCTATACCAGAGAAAGGTTGAAACGGTTTTAACTAATGCGTGCCAATAGAAAAATTTGAAAACCCGAAACACATATGTTTTGTTAAACACAACTCATGTAAACATAAGTTGATTCAACATATAGTGACTATTCACATATGAGTTACAATCGGAACAACTTATGATCCTTTGATAAAGCCTACCAACATCTACTAGAACTTAATCCCGCTAAATTAAAAAGCCACACAAACCACAAGGGTCACATCATATGAGATCGAATATTAAGGTTAATAAAAACCAAAACCAGACATCTCATAAACCGAATACACATAGCTATTATGTGAGTGATCATATCAAATCACATACATGGGCTTAGTTGGTTCTACCAATCATTATCCAAAATAATGTGAGTCAATATATGAGACTGAAACACAATGGTTTATCTCATAAACTCAAATACAATACACTATAAATATTCAACATAAAATCAAGTATTGCAATTACCTAAATCTTGTAGGAAACTGAATTATGAAACCAACGCAAAAAAGAATGAGGTAATTCCGAGTTTGGACGAAGAAGTTATGAGCGAAACAGTTTTACACTCCTTCGTATGGACCAATCACACCAATCAATAGGACTGGTTACGGTTATTCATAGCAATAACCAGGACCGGTACACAACATGAATCCATACATGAAAGTCGAAACTGTTTTAGACATAACTTTTGCATACAATGTCTGAATTCAGTGATTTTTAGCTCGTTTTAACCGTAAAAACAAGAGCTACACATATATGAACTGAAGATATCAACATCATAAGAAAATTGATCTCCCAAAACATGTGAATTAGTCATGAAAAAGCGGGGGTCTAACAGCCACACCAAATATTTCGTTCGACAAACTGTATGGACAACCCCAATACAATTCCAAGAAAATCAACTAGACAGTCAGACTCAATCACAGAAAAATATCCAAGAGTTATATCTCAATTTCTCAAATCAATCTGCAATCAAACATAAAGAAATCTGTGAGCCGTATCGATATGAGAAATAACTTGGACGATACCAAAGACCAATATACAAACATCAATCAATTCATATCCAACAAGCAAGGTCGGATTTACCAATTGATTGAACTACGCACAACCTATGATATTTCAATTATATAAACAAATATAATGCGGAAAAGAAATAACACATCCACCAGAAATTTTGATAACGAGGAAACCGCAAATGCAGAAAAACCCTAGGACCTAGTCCATATTGAGCACCACAATGTATTAAGCCGCTACAGACACTATCCTACTACAAAGATTAACTTCGGACTGGAATGTAGTTGAGCCCTAATAAATCTCACACTGATCAAAGTACAGTCGCATTCCTTACGCCTCTGAATCCCAGCAGGACTCTACGTACTTGATTCCCTTAGATGCTCTCACCCACAACCAAGAGTTGCTACAACCCAAAGTCGAAGACTTATAAACCAATTGTATCCCACAGAAAATTCTATTTAGATAGATAAATATTTCCCCCATAGAAATACCTATGAATTTTTGTTCCGTCTTATGATAAATCATGGTGCACAGGAACCAACTTGTAATCCGGTCTTATATTCTCGAAGAACGACCTAGAAATATCAATCACCTCACAATAACTTAACTATATGGTAGTATAACAAGTTATTGTGGAATCACAAAGAATGAGACAAAGAGCTTTGTGATTACTTTTTATATCTTACCTACCAGAGATAAATCTCGAGTCAACCTTAGAGAAGATAGTACTTAATACGATAGAACAAGTAAGATCAGAATATGCAACTACAGAGAAAATAGTTGGATCTGGATTCAGAATCCCAATGAAGTCTTCAAGTCGTTAACCTACACGGTTTTGGAAAAACCTAGGCTAAAGGATAATCGACTCTAGTACGCAACCAGTATCACACAAAAGGTGTGCGGATTAGGTTTTCCAGTTGCTAGAGTTCTCCTTTATATAGCTTTCGAATCAGGGTTTGCTTAGTTAGTTTAGAAACAAAGCATTCATTATTCACCATTTGATGAAATCCTGATTTAAGATGCAAGCTAAGTTTTGCTTGAAACCAAAGCAATATCTCTCCACCATTATATGGACTTAGCTTGTCACACACAAATGAAATATACTGGGTATCCGTACCTAAACGTGTACATGAGGTTGGATCAATAATAGTTAACCAAAGTTAGCCATATGAACACTTTTGTCTAAATCACATTCATCTAACACATCTAAATAACTATGATGATCAAAGATAATCTGAGGATCTAATTGTGTTTTTCATAGAGTTGTTCAATTGTTCATTATCCTATAGTAAAATATATGAACGAATCGAAGCAAAATCGGATTGATTCGAAAGAATCAATTCATGAACATTTAAGCCACGGTTTGCAAAGATTGCATTCCTTATTATAGAAATGTATTTGTCCATGAGTATGAAATCATACTTTAGCGATTTAAGAACTTGAACCACTTAAGTTTTCGTACGGGTATGCAAACTTAAGTTCCAGACAATTAGTCACAAGCCAATAGTTTGCAAACGGGTACGCAAACTTTAGCTCCGGTCCGAACTCAGTTGAAACCATATGCGAACGGGTACGCAAACTTGGTTCCCGGACTTCAACTATTAAATCAGTTTGCGAACGGGTATGCAAACTAAAGTACTCTGACTTAAACAGTTGAATAAGTTTGCGAACGGGTATGCAAACTTCCGGTCTCGAAACAGTTCGTACACTAAGTACACAAACCGTAATGTATCCAAACATGGGTTTTAGATCTTAACTCCCATTTCAATCATTGAAACATTCTTAGAAGACGACAATGGATGTATCACACACATCATTAGCTAATAAGCAATTTTCAAGTGATCGAATGATCAATACGAAATTTTCCAAGTCGACATCAAATGACTGTCTCATACACATGTAAGATGTTTCAAGGCAATTTCCATATGAACATCATTTGACATAAAGTCAAGAATAATGATGAATGTAGCTAAGACAAAAATCTACCAACACGTATTTTGAAAAATAGATAAGCTTGTTATACTCAGCACGAAATATTAAATGTGTATGATACGAAAGACTATATCATATATGACTTTTGTCTCAGTAGGAGATAAGTAAGAATAGAATAGACTTCTTAGGATAGATAAGTTTTAGTCTCCACATACCTTTTGTTGATGAAGTTCCTCCGAGTTCTTCAATAGATATTCGTCTTCAGTTGTAAGCACCGTGAAGTCTAAAGCTCAACTACACAATCTATCCTAGTCTGAAACTCCTATAGGTAGACTAGAAATCAAGACTATAGTTTTAATCAGCTAAACTTGACAAACAAGATTGAGATAGCAACGCTTGCGAGTTCGACTGAGCAATGCTCTAACAAGTCATATGATAACCGAGAGGTCATGTGCTCAGTTTCATGTGCTTCCTCACCTTTCAAAGATTGAGCACAAAGGTCAGCATGCAGATTCCAACACAACTAAGCTGTGTTGAGCTGAGCTGAGCCTTGTCTTATTTGTCAGAATCATCATTCTTGACCTCTTGCTTGATTTGTTTTCTTTTGTTCCATCTCTTGCTTTTGTTCTTTGACTTGTAATGAAGAGTGTCATTATCACAACATTCACTAGTACAAGAGACATTAGACATGAAGTCTTTCTTTGGTCTTTTAAGAAAACTCTCAAAAACGTTGTTACCAATATTTATCAATTGAGTGTCATTCTTGTGACTAACTTTTGGTCCCTTTTTTGCTAGGGAGGACTTTGGAACCCATTTAGAGATGGGTTTCGCAGGAGCAACTTTCTTCTTCATACTATTAGGACCATTGTCCTTTTGGATACATTGTAAAACATCATTTCTCCAATTTGGAACATCAGATCTTGTCTTTGCGTTTTCAAAGTCATCTCTCTTTATATAATTTGGTTTTTATGAGATGACCTTTTCGAGCGATAGGTAAAATTTGAACTATCATTATAATAGTCTTTTTGCCTAAACTTAGGACAACAACGATCTGAGTTCTTTCGGGGAGCAAACTTAGCTAATTCGTTTGATACAAAATAAAGTGCATCTTGCATCTTACGAACTTTGCATCCCCATTGCAAGTGTCCTTTTATTACCACAATAATAACAATGATTAGTAACATAAGGACTATGAGTTTTAATGTTACCTTTTTGTGGATCCACTTGCATTGGAGCTCGACGAGTTTTCTTCTTCTTATCTTTTTTCAACGTTGTTGCTTTCTTGATATTAGCAGAAGTGCTCTCTTTGATTGTTGCTGGTTGAACATAATTCTTAGGCTTGACAGATTTTTCTTTCTTACAAAAAATATGATCATCTTTGACATCATTGGAAGTCTCTGGTTGAGAATAATTTATAGTCTTGACAAATTTTACCTCTTTGCTAATATTTGAAGCATATATTCCCTTATAGACCAATCCTCGTGGATCACGATGATTTCTACTTGCTTATAACATTGAGGTTAAATTGTTTGAGCTAACATTGAACATTTTAAGGTCCAAATTTTCTTCTTCCAACGTCTTGATTTTATCAAGAGCACCAGCTAGATCAGACTTAAGGTGTTTTTCTCGTGAGAGATATTCACATTCTTTCTTTTCAAAACTCTTTTGTTGAGAGTTATTCCTTGTACTAGATTCTACAAGTTTCTCTTCCAAGGATTGAATCTCCAAAGAAGATGTATTCTTGAGAGAATCTAATTCCGATATCAGGGAGGAAAGATCACGAACAGTTTGTTCATTTTCATCTTGGAAACTACTTAGATCTTCTAGAAGTTTTCCTTCTCTTGGTAGTCCAAGAGTGAGTTCAGTTGTACAAGATATAAAGATTTCTTTTAACTCTTGTAGCTCGGAAGTTTTTATACTTACACGATCAATAAACTTTTCATCTCCTGCGAAAGGTTTCTCGGAATCGAGGTCATTGATCATCAGTACAAGACTTAACTTAGACTCATCTTGAGAATATTCAGAAATATTTTCAACTGAACTGGTAGAGCTCGATGAGGAAGTCCATTCTAAGTATTTTTTAGAATCAAAACTTCCAAAGTCTTATGATACGTTAACTGAGTCTTTCTTTAGTTTTCTCTCTCGCTTAACTCTACTTTGACTCATGTCTTATAGGTTGGATCGCGTCAAACACACGTACCCTGATACCAATTGAAAAGACGAGGGTACCCAAATACACCACAATATTTTATTTATCCACCCATAAGTCTTATGCTGAAAGTGATTGTCTATGGACTGAGTCAATACAGTACAACAAATCGGTACACACTTCGTGTGATCGCCTGTGGAAACGATATCGAGGCAATACGACAACAAGATAACTTGTGTGATTAACTATGGATACAAGATCGAGACAATACAACAACGAAGTATGATACTTGATAATAGGTTGGGACTTAACCAAACTCTATAGAATCACTATCAAGTATATGCAGAGTTAACGTTTGTGTATTTTACTTTTAGTTATAATAACAATTATAATTGCGGAAATAGAAAAGTAAAAGACACAGCAAGATTTTGTTAACGAGGAAAACTGCAAGTGCAGAAAAACCCCGGGACCTAGTCCAGAATTGAATACTCTCATAATTAAGCCGCTATACAAAATTTACACCAACTTCGCATATTTGAGACCAAGCAACTACCCCTAGTTCACTTAGTTTCCTCAGTATTCATGTGCTTCCTACTTCGATGAGTGCACACACCGGAACAATTCCTTTGGATCGTATTCCAAAAAATAAAGGAACAATAAATCTGTTTGGTAACAACTCTTTCAATTCTTTCAAGATAAAGATATCAGGTCATATGCAAAGGCTCTTCCGTTTAATCTAATAAACTTCTTTTCCTGGTTAGATAAATTTATCCAATACCTACCAAAGTAGTCAAGTTTAGATTCACACTCAATCAAAATAAATATCAAAGAGAGATATTGAGAATGTCGTTCTCACGCAAGTAATCAATCGAATAAATCCGATTCTAGTTGGATCCCAGCCGATCAAGGTATGTGCACACACAAAGATATGTGAACTAAATAAGAAATATTCTTCGTCTTCAAATCTTCTCGGATTAGGATAGAATGTGCAGTTGAGCGTTAGACTTCATGGCGTTCATCGACTGAAGACGAAGAACTACTAAGGGGAGCTCGTGGAACTTCATCAACAAAAGGTATGTGGAAACTTGAACTCATCTATCACTCATAAGTCTATTTATTTTATATCTCATATTGAGTCAAAATTCGTATAGCTATATAGACAATATTTTATACACATTTGATATTTCGAGCTGAGTTTAACTCGCTTACATATTTCTCGAGATATGTGTTGGTAAACTTTCTCTTTAACCAAGTTCATCTTATATTCTTGACGAAAGTCAAAAGATGATCATGTGAAAATCGCCTGATTATATCTTACATGATTTTTGTGAGACAGTCATTTGATGTAAACTCGGAATGTTTCCTATTGATCTATATAAATCACTTAAAAATTGATTTGAAGCTAATAGTTTGTATGAGACAGCTATTCTCGTCTTCTAAGAATGTTTCAATGATTAACATGGAATTTAGAACGATTAACCATTGATTGGATATATCACAGTATGCGTACTTGTATGCTAACAGTTGCAAGTTATTCCAAGTCCGGGAACCATAGTATGCATATCCTTATGCGTACTGGTTTGGTAGTTGAAGTCCGGGAACTTAGTAAGCATACCCGTATGCGTACCGGCTTAAAAGTTCAAGTCCGGGAATTCAACTGAGTTTGGTCACGTACGACAGTATGCGTACTCGTTCGCATACTGGCGAACCCAGACCAAGTCCGACTACTTAGGTATGTGTACCCATTTGCATACTTGAGTGGGTTAAGTTCTAAAATCGATTTGTTCATGAACAAATTAATTTATATAATAAGAATGCAATCTTTTGCAAACCATGGCGATAATGTTCATGAATTGATTCGAGTGAATCAAAATCGATTTTGCTTCAATTGTGTTGTGTATACTTCTATGAGAATATAAACAATTGAACAACTCTAGAACTAGTTTCATTTGAGTCATTTGAAATAGTTGTGATTAAGATGAACAAGGTTGATATGAAAGTGTTCATATGGCTAATTTCGGTTAACTATTTTTGAGTTAACCATGTGCACACGTTTCATTAGCTTGACTCCAATCAGGTTTTCATCTAACGAAGTCACATTTCATTTGTGTATAACAAGCTAAGTTCGATCTAACGGTTAAAATATATTAGCTTGACTCTAATCAGGTTTTCATCTAACGGCGAATATTGAATGCTTTGTTACCAAGGTAATATTGATTGCAAACCCTGATTTGAAGACTATATAAGGGAGAACTCTGGCAACTGGGAAACCTAATCCCCACACCTCATGTGTGATACTAGTTGCGACTAGAGTGGATTCTCCTTTAGCCTAGGTTTTATCTAAAACCATTATAGGTTAACGACTTGAAGACTTCATTGGGATTCTGAAGCCAGACCCAACTATTTTCTCTCTACTTCCATGTTCTGATCTTACTTTGGTCTATCGGATTGAGTACTATCTACTCTAAGATTTGCTCGATATTTATCTCCGATGCGTAAGATATAAAAAGCAATCACAAAGCTCTTCGTCTCATTATTTGTGATTCTACAATAACCTGTTCTACTACCATATAGTTAAGTTATTGTGAGGTGATTGATATTTCTAGGCTGTTCTTCGGGAATATAAGACCGGATTATCAATTGGTTCTTGTTCACCTTGATATATCAAAAGACGGAACAAAAACTCGAAGGTATTTCTGCGGGAGACAGATTTATCTATTCAATAGACTTTTCTGTATGAGACAGATTTGTTTATCAAGTCTTCAACTTTGGGTCGTAGCAACTCTTAGTTGTGGGTGAGATCAGCTAAGGGAATCAAGTGCGCAGAATACGACTGTTTGTACTGTGTACAGGGAGGCCCGGGAAGGTTAATGCAAGGAGTTATGCATGGCAGGTTAATGACAGGAGTTATGCATGGAAGATTAATGACAGGAGTTATGCATGGCAGATTAATGCATGAGGCATGCAGGGAAACTTAATACAATTTATGCCTACCATGAAATTAGAGTAAGAATCTAATTTGCAATTGTATAAATAAGGGGAATTATAACCCTTAGTGAGGAGGAGGAAAAACCTAGAGAAGATCATAAATCATTGTAGTCCATATATCAATAAAATATTTCTCCTTATGGAGATTCATCCGTGGACGTAGGCACAATGCCGAACCATGTAATATTTGTGTCTCTGATATTCTTGTTTGTTTTATGTTTTTAATCATGTTTTCCTCATCATCACCAAAATTATCGTGTTTAGTACCCATAAATATTTCTGGGTGCAAACATTGACGCCGACTAAGAAAATTCGAGTAAAATGATCGTGTTCATCCGATGAAAGAAGCGCAGAAAATCATTCATTGATTTCATGCAAAAAAACAGCAAGAAAAAAAATAATATAAATTTAGGGTTCTTAATACAAAGGTTGCAAAGGTGTTGCAAAAACGAGGAATTGGTTCGTGAAAGAAGTTCTATAGCGTTCACACATCCATTAAAGAAAAGATGTCTTTAAGGGGGGCCTTCGGTGTTCGAGATCGCTAAAAAATTGGCATTCTCTATGTTTTGAAGTCAACGCTTCAATAAGAACCCGGATATTGGTGATGATACATAATTCTCAATTACTGTTAGACGCACTCCTATTGCCGTAGCCCGAGTTCAATTTTGCAGACCTCGGTCACTAACTCCTTGAACTAAAATCACAGATAAGTTTGTTTACTTTTATATCACTGAATATAGATCTGTCTGCTCATACGGTATTCATTGTCAAGCCTCAACTGCCATTGTTTTACTGAGCTTGATATAATGCCTACCTATATATGGTTGTTTATTATCAAGATGCACCTGGCTGTGGTTAAATTTCATTAATAACAATTTCATTAAGAGTTCTGATCGCGCTAAAACAGTACACAGTAACATCGTGAACAAGTGTAACTTTATAGGCTTTACATAATTCTTTTAAGTTTTCACTCTGGTTTCATTTATTCACGAACTTGTTTAGGGATTTAACCTTATACCAAGTTAATTAACAAGCTAATCTTTATTCTAGGCGGATTATTGATCTTCCGGAATCAAGGAACGGTTATTAGCAAAGCCAAAGGCATGATGACATCCTGTAGCTCGACGTCGTCACTGTTGGAATAGAAAAGGAGCTACTCCTCCATCGATCAAGAAATTTTGGTCCAACCTTGTGGCTTCCTTAGAGATTAATTCTCGTCTTTTGTAATAGTTCGTATCATAAAGCCAAGACGTCAGAACATCTGCAGGAGTAATCTTTCATTACCCCACAACTCCATGGACTTCAACAGCTCAAACGTTGGTGATCCCCCTGCCACGGAACAGTCCATTGGCATATGATCAAATATGCAGAAGTTCGAGGACCTACATTGAGGCAACTTCGGATCCGCAGCTCTACACAACTAGTTCAAGAAATCTGTCCAATTGCGGAAACAATTTTCTGCTGAAAAGAAAGAAGTTCTTCTTTCGGCCATAGGCGTACGACAAATATAGCTGCAAAGTTGCACTAATAGACTGGCTGCGCCAACCGTCTTGCTACTTTAAGGAAAAATTGTCATTTGAGGAACAAGAGGACACGTCAGCAACGCCGATTGGTCAGCAGTGACACCTCATCAAGGTTACTACCACGTGTCACCACCACGTCAGCTGGATACAGTCATCATCGACTTTCTATGTTTGCGGTATGTTGCCACGTCAGCACGTTGACTTCTGCCATGTCGGCACATCGTCCCTGTCAGCAGTGCCGCGTCATCCCTCATATCCAGTCAGCACTGTCACGTATGCAACAGCACGCGTGCTTCGTTCAAATCTTGTTTCGTCAATAACTTCTTCGTTTTAAGTCTGAATTGAGTCATTTTTGGCTCGTTAGAATCGTCTTTAAATTCCCTACAACACGAAAGCAACTCATCAGCTAAAGAGATAGCTAGGAGCTGATCTTCCTTCTTTTTCCAACTCCCCGAAAACAACGTTCGACTTGCGTATGTTAAGCATATAGCTAGCTTTCGTGCCTCCTCGTTGTAGCATTCTCTGATGGATACCCTCTGATGTGTGATGTGAAAACAAAAAAGCAAAAATTCTTGTGTTCGAGAAAATTTGACGGGCACTTGGAGCAGCGACATGATCGAGTTCGAGGTACGTGGATAGCGTAATAATCAAGTGCGAGATGAGGATTGCTTAGACCCTTCAATAATTATCCTTGCATCACATCGCAAGCACCTAAAGCCTCACCTTGCACGTGAGCACACAAGTCTTGATCTTATCGCAAACATAAAATCTCGTCTTCCACGCGAGTATGAAAGACTTGCACCTTGGCAAGCATAAAGTCTAGTTTCAACCACGAGCCCAATGCCCGATATTGGTCCAAAGACTCGTACCCAACACAAGCAATACAGCCAGCCTGCCCGAGCAGCGAGCGCTGCAGCCTTGTTATGTTGCGAGCAAAAAGCCTTGCCTCAGACGCAAGCACACTACATTCCACTCAAGTCTCGACTAGCTATCGAGCATCATAAGTCCACCACGTGGCAAAAAGTCTCACCTAGCACGTGAGCAAATTTTTTGCAGGTAATTACAATTGGGGGCGTCTTTGTAATATTTTTCTACAAACGCTTGGGGGCGAGTTACGTCATCAACGATCGACGCGAAGGAAAAACAAAATTCTTAACCCCAACAAGTTGGAGGTTAAGAGGGGGCGATGTTTTTACCGTGTACAGGGGAGGCCCGCAAATCAAGCCCGGGCAGGTTAATGACAGGAGTTATGCATGGCATATTAATGCCAGGAGTTATACATGGCAGATTAATGCAGGAGGCATGCAGGGAAACTTAATACAATTTATGCCTACCATGAAATTAGAGTAATAACCTAATTTGCAATTGTATAAATAAGGGGAATTATAACCCTTAGGGAGGAAAGACCTAGAGAAGATCAGAAATCATTGTAATCCATATATCAATAAAATATTTCTCCTTAGGGAGATTCATCAGTGGACGTAGGCACAATGCTGAACCACGTAATATTTGTGTCTCTGATATTCCTGTTTGTTTTATGTTTTTAATCATGTCTTCCTCATCATCACCAAAATCATCGTGTTTAGTGCCTGGAAATATTTTTGGGTACAAACAACGGCGTAGTTCAAGAAGCGTAAGGAACAACTGCACCTTAATCAGTGTGAGATTGGTTAAGGCACCACTACATTGCAGTTCGAAGTTAACTTGTAGTAGCCTAGAGTCTGTAGCGGCTTAATACAGTGTGGTGTTCAAATCTGGACTAGGTCCCGAGGTTTTTCTGCGTTTGTGGTTTCCTCGTTAACAAAATTTCTGGCGTCTGTGTTATTTATTTTCCTCATTATATTTTTATATAATTGAAATATCACAGGTTGTGTGTAGTTCGATCAATTGGTAAATCCAACCTTTGGTTGTTGATTGAAATTGATTGGCGCTTGGATATTGGTCTTTGGTACCATCCAAGTTATTTCTTATATTAATCCGGCTCACAGATTTCTATCTGTTCGATTGCAGATTGATTTGAGAAATTGAGATATAACTCTTGGATGTATTTTCGTTGATTGAGTTTGACTGTCTAGTTGATTCTCTTGGATATTGGTCTTTGGCACCATCCAGGTTATTTCTCTTATTAATCCGGCTCACAGATTTCTATCTGTTCGATTGCAGATTGATTTGAGAAGTTGAGATATAACTCTTGGATGTATTTTCCTTGATTGAGTTTGACTGTCTACTTGATTCTCTTGGAAATATATTGGAGTTATTCCATACAGATTACCTAAACGAAATATTGGGTGTGGTTGTTAGACCCCCGGTTTTTCAATTGGTATCAGAGCAGGCAAACACATTTAAGACATCATAAGTCTGTGTTTGTAGCAATCCGACTTTATGGACAGAAGTGTTATCTCTATAAACGTACCACCAGCCTTCGATGGCTCGAATTACTCATGATGGAAAATTGTTATGCGTGTTTTTCTACAAGCTCGTGATTTTCAAACATGGATTTGTGTTGTTAATGGCTATGATCCTCCGGTTGTTACAGAAGACGATGTAACTTTTCCAAAGGATATTGGTGAGTATGTGCCTGAAGAGATCCTTGTTGTGAAGCAAAATTCTGACGGCCTAAATGCCATAATACATGCCATTATCCCAGATCTTCAGCACCATGTGACTACGTGCACTAAGTCTAAAGAAGCCTGGGATATCTTAGAAACTGTATTCGAAGGAAATTCCTCTGAGAAAGAAGCTAGGCTTCAAAACCTAAATTCTGATCGGGAAAACCTTTGTATGCCTGATGAAGATTCGTTTGATGAGTTTAATCACAAAGTGTCTCAAATTGTTAATGCATATTTTGCATTGGGTAAGACTATTCCTGAAAAGGACATTGTGATGAAAATTCTTAGTTCGCTTCCAGCTAGATACGATTCTAGGATCGGTCACACCAATTACAAATATCGATCATACCATCTCATGGTGATTACTTAGGATCGGTTACACCAACTAATAAAAACTAGTCATACCAAATCATAAGTCAGGCATTGTAATTAGTTATACCAAGATACATAACAAAGTTACGATCGATTCTACCATCTCACACATATTGGTAATCCAAATATTTGCAATGAATAGCCGTACCAATAAGTCTAACGATTTCCCTTTCGATTCATAAAAAAAAGTTCATGAATGTACTTCTTTTAAACAAATGTCAAACATTGTTTCCTAGGATGAAATATTCACCATAACCCATTCACATAATCATAACAGCATATACAAGATTATGTCGATGTCATATCTACGAAGTTCAAAAGATAAGCGTTATACTTCGTAGTCTAATTCCATAATACTATGATCATACAAATATGACCATGTCACATCACTGGAGTATTATACAATATGTATAGTATATACATCTTTGCATTTATGTTTTCAATAAAATACGACTTGAAAGATACGTTAGGAATGAAACAGTTCAAGTCAATATTACTAACCTCAAGAGGAATGATGATGTTGTCGTTGTAGTTCGCTTCTTATTCTTATTCTTCAGGCCTTCGGAATAATACTTGTATGTCTCAACATTCCTTGACTTTCTAGTATAACCTAAACGAAGTTGACTCTAGTATATAATCAAGCGGCTTTAGATGATTTTTTACATACTAAAATATGACAACCAAACTTGACATGCCAACGCTTGGTGAGTTCAACCGAGCTATGCTCTAATAGTATCATTATCATCCATTCTAACGTATTCTCGTTCATAAGAGAGACATCGAAGTCTAGCTTCTTTTTCTGAATTATTACCTTCGAAAACAGTCTCAAGAGTATCCCAAAGTTCCTTGGAAGTTTCACAAGAGGAGACATGATGCTGAAGATCTTGACTCATTGCATGTATTATGGCATTCAAACCATCAGAATTCTGCTTGGCAGGAGCTTTTTCTTCGTTAGTATAAAATAATAAGCTTAGTTTCTGAATATTCCAATTTCGGTTTTTCATACCCTTCTATCATTAATAGCCAAGTATTAAAATCGCGAGATTGAAGAAAAGATTTCATAGCAGATTTCCACCAGAGATAGTTAGTGTCATCAAATCTTGGCAGTACGTTAACTGAATCATCCATTTAATTCAAGACTTATAGGTTGGATCGCATCAAACACAAATTATAAGATGTTTTCGTGGTTGCCTGCTCTAATATTAATTGAAATGACGAGGGTACCCAAATACACCATATTTTTCGTTTCAACCTATAAGTCTGATACCAAATATGATCATCTATGGACAAAGTCGAGAAAATACAACAACTAGGTATTCACTTGATAATAGTTACAGTTCAAAACCGATTTACTATAGGATCGATATCAAGTGATTAAGATTAACGTACAAGTGTATTTTCTTTTAATTATAATAAAATAATTATAAATGCGGAAAGCAAAAGTAAATGATACTGCAAGATTTTCTTAAAGAGGAAACCGCACATGCAGGAAAAACCCCAGGACCTAGTCCAGTATTGAATACTCTCATAATTAAGACGCTACACAAAGTACAAATCCAACTTCGTATAGTTGATACCAAGTAATTTACCCCTAGTTACTTAGTTCCCTCATTATCCCTGCGTCTATGACCGTTTGGTCACGCACGTAAATCCCAAGACAGAAACCACTATCTTGAATTGTTTTACCGATGTAAGTCTTTAGCACTCAACTCTTTTATATCATCTTCTAAACAATAAAGGAACAAAGTTGTTTGGTAACTACTCCAATAATATTTTAGAAAAATATTCGTTAAGTTTGACAAAGGCTCTTTCGTTTAATAAGTAAACTCCTTTGTCGGGTAAGATCAATCCAAATCAGTAACTTAGATTTGGATTCACAACTATAAGATTCAAATATTGAAGAATACCACCAAATGATAGTTGTCGTCCTAAACGACTTTATAATCACATAAATCTAATCTAGGTTGGTTCCCAACCGATCAAGATGTGTGCACAAATCATGAGATACGAAAACCAATAAGAAAAATCTTCTTGTACTTTAAATCTTGAAATGCCTTCTTATGTACCTGCATAACACAAACTTGAATCCATTGATGACCAATCACACACAGATAGAGTCTTTTGATAATGGATCTAACAACAGTTCTAAAAATCCCGTCAATACTTTGATCTAGTTTGGTGAACCTTATGCCAGATGAGAAGGCTCTCAATAATTATCAAACTAGATGCAATCAAAGTTTCAACAACCATTAGTCAATCAAATCAATAATCGAAAACTAAAATAACAGTGCAATTACCTAGTTTCCCACCGACGGTTCTCGTAAAGCTTCTTGATCCAACAGAAGTCTTTAAACGAGTGGTAGTAAGAGATTTTTACTAATTAGGATACTTTCCTTTGCGGATAGACGGCTCCACCTGAAACAAAACGAATGAAGTTTTCCCGGCTCTTAGGATAGTTTTCAAGAAATGCAAACTCAACTACTTATAGACCAAGGTTGTTTGTCAAATAAGGAAATTCCAAAACCTAAAACATTCTCAGGATATGCAATAATTACCTAATTTGGTTTTCCTATTTCCAACTAATATCCAACCTATAATTCTGTAATCTCCTATTAGAAAATATTTAATATTGCACTTAACTAATATAACATTCCAAGATATATGTTTAATTTGCTGGAAAATCAAAAGCATATAATCGAAAATTCTTAATGAAAAATTCTCAGTATTTCAAATTGGGATCACTTTGAGTATCAAGGAATATCTTTGGGTTCAAAATATGGTTAGAGATTATGGCCTTACGTATTTAGGATATGAAGGGAAGGATTTTACCTGGACTTGTAATAGTTATGGTACAAAAACTAAGAAAGCCATCCTAGATATACTACTAGGAAATAATGATTGTCTTTTACACTTTGCTCAAGACAAAGTTCTCCACCTAAACCATGTTGTTTCAGACCATTGTCCTATTTTGTTAGTTTCCATTCCTCTTCCTAGGAAACTGTGGAGGCCTTTTAATTTTTTTGGTACTTGGATGCATCATGACTCTGTTAGTTAGGAAATGGAAACTGCTTGGAGTGTTAATGTCATTGGTAATCCTGCTCAAAATTTTTACCACAAACTTCATATTACTAGAATAACCATCTCTCAGTGGAATATACTTGAATTTGGAGACATTCAAAAAAATGTCAATATTCTCCAAAATCAGTTAGACATTGTTTAGAGGCTAGTTCTAGTAGTCGGTATATAAGAGTTAAATATATTACTAAAGATCTTGAAAACTGGTACAATATCCAAACTAGTTTTTATAAATAAAAATACAGAGATAAGCATGTTCTTGATATGGATAATAACACTAGGTATTTTCACCAATTAGTAAACAAGAGATTCCGTAAAAATAATATCAATGCTCTCAGTGATGCTAATGGAGACTGGTATAGGGACATGGAAGATATTTTTAATGTTGTTACAACTCATTTTTAGTACTATTGCTTGTACTAGTAATCATGTGCTTTCTGATGTTGATTTTGATATTATCTCTCGTGTTATTTCTAATGTTGATAATTCTTCTTTAATATCTATGTAATCTCCTGATGAAATTGTCAATGTTGTTAAGTATATGCCAGCTTGGAGTTCTCCTGGCCCCGATGGATTAAAAGCTGGTTTTTTATTATTCCCAACTCCCAATGGAATATCATAGTAAAAGATGTCGTTGATGTTGTTCAGAAGTTCTTTGAGATGGGCCATATGCCAAAATGTTTAAATAAAACCTGCATTTTTCTAATACCCCGAGTGAAAAACCCTAAAAATCCTGCTGACTTTAGGCCTATAGGGTTATATAATGTTTCTTATAAGATAGTTTCTAAAATTATTGCTGATAAAATTAGATCTTTCCTTAAGAAACTTATATCCCCTTATTAGCATGATTTTGTACCTGGTAGAGCCATTCATGATAATATCATAATTTCCCATGAAATTATTCATATTATGAAATAGAAAGAAGGCTTGGAGGTACTACGGCTTTGAAATTGGACTTATCTAAAACTTTTGATAAACATGAGTGGATCTTTCTTTTAAAAGTCTCATCTCAGTATGGTTTCAATGATGTTTTATGTAACTCAATACATCAATGTATTTCTACTTCTAGCATTAGTGTGTTACTCAATGGTTCACCTTGTCAAAAATATGTTCCTTCCAAAGTAATAAGACAAGGTGATCCATTATCTCTTTATTTATTTATATTGGCCATGGAATTTCTTTCTCGAATTTATATTGCAGGTATCAAAATGGCTAGAAGAGATCCCCCTATTTCTCATCTTTTGTTTGCAGATGATCTTCGCATCTTTGAAAAAGATGATATGCATATGGTTTCTAAAAGCGTATGCTTTGCTTTACGCTTCGTTTCAAATCTTTTAAGAAATGCCCCGACTCGTACCTATGAAGCGCTTGAAATGAGAATGTGTAGTCAATGATTTTGACCAAAGTCAGAAGCGCAAAATGGCCAAACTTCAAGAAATAATGCTTCTGAAAATTGAAAAAGAATTGTGGGACTCAGACCTACTACATCGTGTGTAATATGTGAGTGCTCAACCACTATTCTATATGGTTATTTGCGATAATATTTGACTATATTATAGATGTTTACGTACATATTTATAATATATCAAATCTTATATTTTACGATTTACCGCCAACCATAAATCGTCGCTTCACAATTCAAATTATGCATTGTTTCTCGAAAATAGAAAATGATTCACGCTTTCAATACCTTGCATAACATTGAGAGTGTTTTGAGTTTCTACACAGGTTTGATAGTGTTTCTGGTTAAACTCTGAATTTTGATAAATTTTAAGCTTGTGAGGATTTATCCAAGAACCTGAACATGTTTATTGTTAAAGATTCTGAAACTTACTTAGGTGCACCTCTTCTACTAGGTCACTTTAAAGTTAAATCATTTGATTCTATTGCTCAGTATTTTGAAGTTACTGTGTCTCTCAACCAAGCAGGTAGACCACTATGGTTAAGGCTGTTTTGAACTCTTTTCCCACTTATCAAATTGGTTGTTTCAAAATCCTTGCCACAACCATTGATAAGTTAGATACTCTTCAGAGAAATTTCTGGTGGGGGTATAAATGTAATCAAGGAATTAAATTCTTGGCTTGGACAAATCCAAATAAACCTAAGGAATTACGGGGTTAAGTTTCAGGAACTCCGAAACTTTTAGTAAGGCTCTGATTATGAAGTTATCTTGGAAAGTTAGTTCCCAGGACTAGATCAATATTCTTAAAGCCAGATATTTTAGAGATAACAGTTTTCTTTACTTAGTAATGATAATAGCTTATGTATTTGGAAAAGTATATATAGATGCATTGAGGTCATTAAAGAAAATAGTTGCGAGACTGTTAAATGTGGAACCAAAGTGAAGATTTGGCTTGATAAATGGGTGATAGGTTTTGATCATCCACCAGATCACGTTGTAGGTATATCTCCTGCCTCTAATTTAACATTAAGGAATGATCTGTTTTTTCCAGGAACTAGAGAATTGAATGCTCAAATCATTTATGATTCTTTGTCTAATGAGTCTGCCACTAAAATTTTAGCAATGCAGGTTCCTACGAGTGGATATGATACTCTTATCTGGCTTCCTGACACGAAAGGCTTCTTTTCTGTCAAGAGTGCTTATAATGTTCTGCGTAGACATAATAATGGTAATAATGTTGTATGGAGAGCTCTTTGAAGGTGTAAATCCCCTCACAAGGTTAAGCTTTTTGTTTGGAAATTCCTTAAGAGTATTGTTCCAACTAGAGATAAGATTTTGTGAGTAGTGTTTGTAATTTTAATTTGGAAACTAGTTAGCATTTATTTATTGACCGCCCTTATGCTAGGTTTCTCTGGCTTGGTGTCAATATTAATCTGAGTAGTATCTTATCTAACTTTGGTCATTTAATGCAATGGGTGATAAGTTGGTTTGATGTAGGAAATAACCAAGTTGGTGTCTCTCTTTCTGATAAGGAGCATAGACTAAATCTGCATATATTACTTTATGGACTATCTGGAAGGATAGATGTACACCAGTCTTTCAGAATATAAACCCTGGCAGAATGTTTCTATTAGTAGAATTCGTACTATGATTGATAATTGCAATCTAGGCAAGATACTAATGTTTCTAATGTCAATCTCATGTTGCGGATTCAAAAATGGAATCCCCCGGATAGGAATCATATTAAAATTAATATTTATGCCTTTTTTTTGAAGCAAACTCTTACAGGAGGGATTGGACTAATAGTGTGAGATTTTGCAGCAAAATGTCGTGGAGGTAATGAAAATTCATCAATGGAGGAATGATTCCTAACCAGGAGGTGGAGCAATTGGAGTGTCTTGCAATGAAGACTACAGTGGACTTCGCAATTGTTAGAGCAAACATGTTATCTTAGAGTCTGACAGTGAAGTAGCTAAGTCAATAAATGAACAAAATTATTATGCTCACTGGATGAATCAAGGAATTATCGTTAATATTAAATTTTTACTACAGAATCATGAAAAGTTTGTGTTTCAGTCGGTCAATAGACTCAAGAATATAATTGCCGACAAAATAGCAAACAAAACTAAAGTTAGTGTTATTGATTTTGAATACCATATCCCACGAGACATACTTGATTGGGAATGTAGAGTTAAACCTCTCAATCAATAATAGCCCTCTTTTGAATCAAAAAAAAAGAAGAAAAAGGTTCGAGAAAGGCTAATGGATAGTAGTTTCTCATCTTATTGAAAACGGACAATGACCGCTTCCTAGAAACGTACATCCATTAGCCGTTTTAAACAAGTAAAAAAATAATCATTATCAGTTTTTGTTGTTGCGAAGAGGATAAGAACCTCCGCCAGACCCAGTCATAGAATTCTCCTCTCTAGGGAATAGGATTAGTGCGAATGGAATTATCCATTAATGTCTTTGAGTTGTTGCACTTTCCAAAAAGAAGAAAAAAAGAAAGAAAAAAAAAGTGTTGCACATATAGCCAAGTCGCAGAAGGTTGGTCCCTAGGAGCTAGCACTATGGAGGGGTCATCCCCTCCCTATCCTTTTTTATCCCTCTAAAACCCAAAAAAACCATGTGCTATGGTCTCCCAAATCCCTACTCATGTAGGTATATTCACCCATTTTCCTACATGGAGGATTACATATGATCCCGCCTGTAGGGAAGGGAAACCACACGGCTACTGAGTAGCCATAGCTTTTTACACGGCAACTCAGTAGACGTTTCAGGAAATATATTTGTTTGACCTTTTGTCATTTACACCTCTTTCACACCCGATCATAACCATCCATCATTAATAACGGCTCTATCTTCTCCACCGTCGGATCCCAACGGTCATTTTTTCAAAATCCTCAATAAATAGCACTCTAATTCTCTACTCAAACCACACAGAATCAATTGATTTCTTATTTTCTCTTCTTACATCAATTGATTTCTTCTTTCTCTTCTTCATACTACACCTCTTTGATTTTTATATTTATCTTCTAGTACTCAAGTTTTTATATCTTAGTTTCATTCAAAATGGTTTTAAATTTTGTTCAACGGGAAGAGATTGATCTTACTACTGCATTTATTTATGTGAGTATGAATGAAATTGTGGGTTCGGGACAAAAAACCTCTATGTTTTGGATACGTATTCACCAAAATTTTGTCCAACGCAACGGCAATCCATATGAAAGAGATTGGTCATCCTTAAAAACCAAGATGAAGTATATAAAAAAAAATGTCAAAGAATTCGTGTCCATTCTTAATGTTATATATCGGCAAACCAAAAGCGGTGCGAGCCACGAATATTTGGTAAGTTCTGTTATTTATTAAGTTTTTCCATATAGTTAGTGATAATAATAATAAAATTAATGTTTCTTACAAAAATTTTCAGACAAAAGATGGTCGGAAGCAATTTCAGGAACAAACAGGACAACCATTCAAGTATGATGCATGTTATGAGATTGTTTAGAGAAAAGGTCCCTGGATATAATTATGAACTCACTGTAAGACAAAACAGTGAGTTGTTTAATAATCATCGTAACTTTGTATCACACGAAGATGGTACTGAAGTTCTTCCTAATGGAGAGACTCGTTGGAAATACAAGGAGAATGCACGTCCTATAGGAGCCAAAAAAAAACAAAATGCTAGCCAGACATAAGAAGGATCGTGAGCAAGGTATATTTAGAGAAGGTGATGAGGGAACATCTTCGGTTAAGATGGAAGAAGATAGGATTTATCAACAAAGTGCTAGTATTTTAGAGTATCTTAAGGAAACACGATCAAGGAAGGAAAAAATGAAAATGGAACAAGAATCCCAATACCAAACAATTTGGGAGTATACTCAACAACCGAGTTATCAAATGGAAGAACAACTCAATTTGCAACAGCTTCATCAATAGACTAATCAAATGCATCAACAACAACTGCATTTAGATCAAGACAATGCAATAATGTCTGTGGACCTTAGTCGATTAGCTCCCAACGAAAAAAGATATTATCGACGCAAGCAAAAGGAGATCTTGAAGGGGATGAATATAATCAGCGTTGAAGATTCAGAAGATGACGATGTAATCCATCTCTAGTTGTTTTATCTTTTATTGAGTTTAGTTTTTTAATTTTTAATCTAGGTTTAAATTAAAAGTGTTGTCCTAAATTTGTAGTTAGTATTGTTGTTATCTTAAAAATGTTGTCTAAATTAATTTAAATTGTTTTTTAAATTAATAAAAAATTTAAATGTGTTGTAACGAAACGATTTTTATATATTCTCCAAAGAAATAGCTTCAGTATCACTTCATTAAATTAATGTTTCATTAATAACGTACAAAAGAAATTACAACAGATCATTCGATTAAAATTAATAACTTCATTATCACTTCATTAGGCGGGTGTTGCTCTGACCTCGTTTCTTAACGTGGTGCACGATAGGTCTGAATGCATTACATGTTACTCCCTCTGTTTCTGAAAGACTGTCCTCTATTCCTTTTTTGTCAGTTTTAAAATTGTATCCAGCTTCTGTTTATAGTCATACTTTTTCAATGAACTCTCTAATATACCCTTGAATTATTTATATTCATAAATCCATTTTTAACGTGACCCAATCTAAAATATTAAAGAAATTAGTATAATTGAGTAAACAAATATATCCTTCATTCCTTTTAAGGAAATATACTGTTAATTCTAAAATTATATTCCTTATAAAGTTTATACTTCTTAAATTCAATATCTTTTAAATTTCCCTTTTATATTTTATATTTATAATTCTCACACCAATTTTGAATAGTCTTTATTGCTAGCATTTTTATTAGAATAAAATAGGTAAGTAACTAAGGATAGTCAAGTAAAATAGTATGGTCTCCTTAATATTTTGAGAAATTCAAAGCGGACTGTCTTTGTGAAACGGAGGGAGTATTATTTTTCTTGGTATGCTCTTCAACGATCAATGCCGCTTCGATATGATTAAACGGTTCTCCTCTCCAGGCTTTATATGCAGCTTGTGCAACGGGCATGTCCCTTCTGTACCTATGTAGAAACTCATTGTATGCAATGCATAATTTCCTAACATGATGTGTCCTTGAAAAAATATGGGATGGTTCATAATTAAAGCGTGGTTGTTTGCCCGTCGGTTTAACGAAAGGACCCCAACCAACATTAATCCAAAATACAGTATGATCTTTAGGATCTTCTGGAAATTCATCCTTGAGAAGGTAAAAGTTTCTAATCCTTTCCGTATGTTCTTCAACATCCTTTAACCTTTCCCTCGGTTGCATTTGTTCTTGACCTTGTTTCTGTGCCTTGAGCTTTTCTTCGTATTATGCCGCAGCCGATGATGAATCTTTGGTTTCTTGAGTGGATTTTCGTTTGCTTAACATTTCATCAATCCGATTAATATATTTGTTAGGTGATGACGATGTTGTTTCTTTCGTAGTAGCATGATCTCTCTTGTTGGCTATCTCTTTTTACATTGCAGCAATCGATTGGGTTGTTCGCTTGCATCTTCTAAGGATTTCTTCGACTGAGTTGGTAGTTGCTGATTGATTTTCCATTGAATAGATATTTAGGTTTGATTTATGCCTTAAAGATTGTTACTGCAAAGAAGAATGAGTATATTGATACTGGAAAGAAGAATGGGTTATCTTCCTTATATAGGAAACGTTCCCAACGGCTCTATTTATTAGAAATCGTATCGAATGGCTCTATTTCTTAGAACTCCTGTCCAACAGCTATATATTTCTTTCTATAAATATATGACATTTTTTCTAACCAACATAACTCTCAATTCATTCTCAAATATAAACTTCAATCATGTACTCTAACAGTTCGAGTAGAAAAGGAAAAAAAATAGTATGTGTGGAAGAAAAAGAGATTTGCCCATGTTGTTTCATGGATAATCATAGTCTGCTTCAATGCCCATGGCTATATACAAAATGTCCCCAACGAGGTTGCACTGGCACAAGGAAGGTAAGAGAGTCGATACCGGAGAAGATAAGGTATTTGGAATGTGAGTATGCTAAATGTCCGGGAGAAGCACAATTTTGGGAGGATGCAATGAAAGATGCAATCAAACAAGAAAAAGTTGACGAAATCTGCAACAACTTCAAACTAAAAGGAAAGGTGGAGTTTGAATGCACTAGGGGATTCCCTGTGAAACTGAGGGTTGTAATTTCTTTATGGAAATGCACCGGTCGAGTGCAAAGAAAACATATGGAAAACGTTACTGGAAATACCTTGACTGTGAAACGGTGGCATGGGCTGAATAAGTGTTGTTACGATTTAGTTTAATCAAGAGTTTGAATATCAACTGATGTAATGTGCTTTTTTATAATTAGTATGTGTTATTGTAAGAGTTTAAATGTGATCAACATGATATAACGTTCTTCTACAATAAATAATAATAGTTATTTTAATATTCATATGATTAACGATTACGTTAAGCATGTGCAACCAGCATTTAAACCCATAGGCGACCCTATTGGACGAGTTATGTTTTGTGAGGGTTTACAGAGAGATTTACCCACAAAACCTATCATTATTTAAATTCTTTACTCATCATCTGACGATTCAGAGGATGAATCTTCAAAGGGGGAAGGGTTATACTCTAAGAAACTGTTTTTCAAAATCACGTAGCAGTTAAAAAATCTAAAAGGTTTCCCCTACTTTTTTTGGTAACTCTCCAAAGCAAATTTCTCCTATAACAAAAGAAAAAAATATCAATTTAGAATTAAATTATTCAACAATTCAGTAGACATACACAAAAAAATTGTTGGATAGGTGACCGGTAAGTTTCTTACGATTTCCGAAGGTACTGGAGCCCTCCATAAATATAACGATATTTGTGTGGATACATGTACTTTGACGTCTGAATTGATAACGTTTAACCTTGTTTTCAGATACTTAAATGTTTTTTCATTCGGATTCCCGTTATGTATAGTCAATCTTTGCAGTAACTGCTCTAAAATGTTTGTGTTATTTAGTTGTTCATCTTCTTCTTCATTTTCTAGATGAACATCAACCCATAAACTAACTATCAATTCGTCTTCCATCGGAATATAACCCACCATAATTAAGAAACTAAAGTGTTATAGATAATAATTTGGACAAAAATAAGTGTTAATTTCTAAAATTGGAGGATAGAGTGGTTGATGGAACTAATGTGTTCATTGCTGAAGAGAATGCGATTCATTTATACATGGCCAGTATACATATCCATATACTGTACAAGGAGATTTCACGGATATGTATACATATCCATATATTGTACAAGGAGATTTAAATGATTTCACGAATTATTGAAACACAAAAATAATGTAAAGTCTGTAATACATATGCATGTAACATTCGAAATCTTAAAACACAACATTGAAATACATCCTATGCCTCAACATCATCATCATCATAAATACCCGCATCATCATACGCAACTTCATCGTCATCGTCAGAATCGTCCTCCTCATCGTCATCGTCTCATCATATCATAATCATCCTCATCGTCAGATGAGTCATCTTCATCTCCATCATGTTCATATTCGTCTCCCACATGTCTGTCTCCATATACATGTTCAACTGCATGTTCAAAGTCATCTGGAATTTGATCATTGTAATCTCCATAATAATCAAGTGCTCCATCCTCGGTTTGACCAGGAACTACTTCTTCTTCTAAGTCTGTATCATCATAATCTCCTTCTGATGATGGAAGTACCACGTATTCCATATCTGAACCCTCCAAACTAGACATGTCCCCTGTCGGGCCTCCTCTACCAGGACGCGCGGCAATGTGCTTGACAAGATCATTTTTTAGTTGTAGGTGCATTTCTAGGTTTTTCAGAGATGACATAAATACACGACCATTATTGGTAGGTTCCGGAAGCGGCACAGGAACAACTCTGCCCCAATCCATATCCCGACGTTCATGCTCGATAATCATATTGTGTAGAATAAGACAACATTTCATAATTAGGTTCAAGACAGATTGATGCCAATACTTACATGGAGATCCGAAAATTCTGAATTTACCCTGGAGAACTCCAAAAGCACGCTCGACATCCTTTCTTTTAGCCATTTGATACTTGTTGAATCTCACATAGTCGGGAATGTCCAATGTCTGAGAGAAAGCTTGTACAATTGTAGTCAACTTTGGATAGATACCATCAGCTAAGAAATAACCCATATTGTAGTGGTGACCATTGATGACATAATTGCATGGAGGTGCTACACCCTTTAACATGTTATCAAAAAGGGGAGAGTGTGCCAACACATTCACATCGTTGTTTGATCCAGGCATTCCAAAAAAAGCATGTCAAAACGACAAATCGTATGATGCCACCGCCTCTAATACCAAACTGCTCTCTTTATCTTTTCCCCAGTAAGTTCCTTGCCAAGCTACCGGACAATTCTTCCATGGCCATTGCATACAATCAATACTACCAAGCATTCCAAGAAAACCTCGGTCCGCATTCTCTTGTAGCAACCTCTGAACATCTTCAGGAGTGGGTTCACGCAAATATATTTCTCCAAAAGTCATGCAAACGATGTGGCAAAATCTTTTTAGATAATAGTATATTGCGATGGCACCTATACGAGTGTAATCATCAACACTATCAGCTGGCGTACTTTTGCATAAACATTTCATCACGACAACTAATTTCATATGCGTAGAATGCCTCATAGTACCGGTTGCATCTGGACGTTGTTGCCATTCTGGATCAACTTCAAGCAATTTTCCTAACAATTTCTCGAATAAGTCTTCCCTCATGCCTAGACGTTGTTTGAATTGTCTGGAGGTATAATGAGTTCCAGGCGTAAACTAATCATTCATCATTTTGGCATCATGCCACACTTGATCACGCGTTATTACACTACGTGTTTGTACCTCCCTTGGTACAGATTGTCTAATAATACGCAATCGTTCATCCAAACATAGTTGTGTAAAATTTGTGTATACCATACATAAATACAAACAACAACAATATCAATTTGTGTATACCATACATAAATACAAGTCAATCAATTTTCTACATTGATATGCTAGTTTACAAACATTTCATTCAACATAAATCAACAAACACAACAATTAATCATGAATTTTTCACTAAATATATGTTTTAATTACATTATTGAATTGCATACTACATACCTAACCAACCTAATATCTACAATTTCATCAAAATCAAATTCGAAATCAAAATGAAATTAATTTGAAACCCTAACATTAGAATCACTCACCTTAGATGATTTTTTTGATGAAATTCGAAATTGAAGAATGGATTTGTTTCACCTTGGAGTAACGATCAAACCGTTTTAATTTAAGCCATACAGTCGCAATGAATCAATATGGAAATCGAAATGGGATAATAGGGGTTTGAAAGGGTTTTGAGAGGATGAAAAATTAGAGAAGAAGAAGAAGTGGGGAGCCCGAGCTGGTTTCTGACTTGACCAACACCGCTACTGAGTAGCTGTATCATGTAGGGAAGGGATAACAAGCCACCATAGCAAGTTGGCTTCCTTGTGCCATCCCTTCCCTCTACATATGAGGGATAGGGAAGGGAAGCCCACCACCATAGTGGAGAGAGTAACTGCTACTACTGGCTAGCAGATCGTTAGTGAAGGGAATGCAGTTGCTCTGATTCAGCATCGAGAGGGCATAAAAATCATCTCCGTACCCAAGGAAACTACTCTGAAATTTTACCAACCAGAAAGTCGTCCTCATAAAGGTGAGAAGCTTTGTCGTCTCTTCTATTTGCTCCATAGTGGTTGACACATACAATATGTTAAATACAAAAAATATATGACAGATCATGTTTCATAGACTTGTCCGTCTCTTTTCCGCATGGCACACTAGAATTTAGATGAACGTAATGTTCCATCTTGTTTGTCTACCTTAGCATCGATATTAGTTGTCTGATTTGGTATTACAACAAAGTGGCAGAAGAAAGCAGATTCAGAAAGACGGTTGAGAAAGCAGATTCATAGGTATTTAACAAAAAATGACTAAAAGTAATTCTCATTTTACAACACCTAGTTATCCAAAACAAAATTCTGACCCAAATTAAACTAGATTAAAACTCCTCTTTACCAAAATTAATTACTTCAGTTCTCCCTTCTGGTGGCCCTTCTGCGAGGAGCAGCAGCATCTTCACTTTCATTTTCCTTGTCTCCTTCTTTCTCTCCACTGCTGCTTCCTTCGTTATTCACAGGTTTTGCAGCTCCAGCAGCAGGCCTAACCTCTGGGGTTGCCTTTGCCTATACACAGAAGTAACCCATCGTACATTAGCAAACATTATATGGCTAGAACTTGAATAATTTAGGAGGAAAAAGAAGGGCAAATGATAACAGCTTCAAATACTGAAAACTCACCACTGCTTTCTTGCCGCCAAAAAGAATTCTATAGAAGATGGTCAACATAACCAATGCAACAGAAACAACGATACCAATGGTGATATTTGGCTGTTTCTCACCCTTCTCAATAATATTCTGCAGAATTTGATATAACTCGGTTAAGCAAACTTCTACCAACCTAAAGTGGTGTAGAGAAGAATCACAAAAGTTTCAAAGTATATTTGTTTTGTTCAGAGCAACAACTTACATATATCTTGAGCTTGTAATCAGCCAAGAAAGGAAGGTTTGCAAACTTGTAAAGGACCTCAAATATCTTTTTCTGCAAGTCCAGTAATTTGTTGTTAGAGGATAGAAGGAGAAAATGAGAAAGCCAAAACCAGAAAGCACCGAGTGCAGGGATATTCACCTGGAATTCGGAGAGATTACCATCAGAATCACCTGCAGCTGCTTCCTCAGCCTTCTGCTTTTCTTTCTCAACATCGAATTTCGGCTTCCATGTTTTCTGTCTGTACTCTTCTGCAACCTTCTCATCTGTTGCTATCAAAATGTTATCAAACAAGATACCATCTTGCATGGTCCAGATCTCAATTCCAACGGCAGCAACAGGCTCAAAATCAGGTTTCTCAAGCTCAAAGTAGTCAGGGTTAGGAATTTCTTGTGGCTTCCAGATGCCCTTGTAGTTTGGATTTTCAATCAGTGGTGCATGCCATTTTCCTTTGTAAGCTGGATTACTCTTCATTGGCTTCTTCCACTCACCACAACCAGGTGCATCTGCACACTTTGGGTTATCAGTTTTGGGTGCTTCCCACTCACCATCCTCTTCATCATCCCAATCTTCAGGCTTTGATGCTTCTGGATCATCAATCTCCTCAGGCTCATCATCCAACCATCCCTCTGGCTTTTCAGCTTCCTCATCTTCGATCTCCATGGGTGCATCCTCATCCCAATCATCAGGCTTTACTGCAGCTGGGTCTGGAATTTTGGCTCTCTCATCCCAGTCCTCTGGTTTCTTATCATCTGGATCAGGAATGGTCTTGGCAGGGATAAGTGGAGGCTCAAAATCATCCCCTTTAAGGAAATTAGCCGTCTTCTTTTCCTCCCCATCGATAAGAATAGCCAAATCATTGTCAGGTTTTATGATTGCAGTATAGACATGGGATAGTTTGTCAACAGGAACGGAGGGTGGGAACTTGAGATGGTGCTCAACATACTCCCCAGTCTTGGGGTTCTTGTGCTTCAAGATGAAGTGCACCTTATTCGTCGACCCACATTTATCAGGTCCAAACATGATTGCATAGGGAGAATCATTGTTGAACTCCTTTGCAATCCACCCAGCTGCTTGAGGACGAAGGTATTTCAGATAAGCACCTCCACACTCTAGTCCATTTTGTAGACGGGTCTCAAACTGCAGGACGATAGTACCATCCTTTAGACTGACTGCTTCATCGAGTTCTTTCACAATAGCGTACTTCTTAGCTTTCTCGCTCACAAGAAGTCCGTAATCGTCATGTCCCTCACTTTTGGCATGTTTCCAAACACCTGACATACAAGATATATATTAGCGAAAAATTGGCAATAAAAAACATCAATATAATAACAAAAAGGGGACAGGGCACAAGTTTAGTATCGACAGGGATTTACAAATACAGTTCATGTCAAAGTAGAAAGCAACATCTTATGATGTTTCAACATAATGGTAATAATATTACCTTTCCTTCATGAAAATATATGAAAGGACAACTACAGTACCAGTACAGATTACTTGTGCCAGAAGAAGAAAAAACAACAATAAAAAATAATGCAAATATAAACATCATCAGCATACCACACATATATTTAAATTAGACTTCCCTATAATCCTAGGTTCCTAGGTATGTTTGGTCCTTCAACCAAGTGGTTAAAGTGCAAAATTGATCTCATTGCGGTCCAAACTTTCTTAGGGAAATCCTCTCAAACCAACATCACAACCCCTGCGGTATAAAAGCTCTCAGAGAAAGGTTTTCTGTTGGTGAGCCTACTTAAATCACCTATAATTACATGGTAAAAAAAACATTGTCTGCATACAGCTTTTATGTATGCATCATGGATTTTAATAGGCAATTGAGTTCTACAAGCATGCAAAACATATAGTAATTGGATCCAACTGCAACGAATACACAAGAAAATAAAATAAACTCGTACTATCATGGAATTGTAAACAATCAATTTCACGAAAAACAAGAATTAATCAGAGATCTAACTAACCTTCATAATCATCTTTCTCAGACACAATCCATCTCCCCTCAAACGACTCGTCAAACGACTCGTAAAATATCTGCACAAATTAACCAAAAACCACATCATCGTCAGATGATCAAAACATACAAACTGAATCTCAAACATACAATCTCATTAAAAAAAAATCAAGTAAAAATAACTTACAGGATCAGCAACACAAAGCTGTAATGTAAAGAAACAAGCAACCAAACACACGAGAATACACTTCATTCTATCCATTGGAATCACTCCCAGCTCATAACACTGAAAAATTAACAACACAATTTTCAGATCCAAACCCTAAAAAAGAATAAACTTCGAAAAATCTTATTAGATCCATGACTTTTAAACTAGATCTCAGTAATGGAAGGGAGAAGAAGAAGTTGATCTTACCGTCTAAAGACTCTTCGATCTGATGATTCTGATTTTCTTCTCCTGAGAAAAAGAGAGAGAGAGTGGGTTTTAAAGTAAAGTGGAGATTGGAATGGGGATGAAGAATGTAGACTTAAAAGTCGGGCTGATGATGGTATAACCAATAGAATTACTCGCCACGTACGAATCACCAATGATGTGGTGACACGTAAGTAGCCATTACAATGCGGAAATGCGATGCGTACTAGAAAAGTCCCTAGGAATTGTTAATGGAAAGATCGGAGATATTAGGAGAAGTAAGATGATCCGACGGATGAGAAAGCTTGTTTTCTATTGGGTGGGTCTATTGCTCGGTTTATTGCTCTTGTTGAGTCTAGTGGTAGAGCCTAGTTGTCTTGCAACATGTTATTGATTTTTGAGGGTACAAAAATAGGGAAGTTAATGATTTTTTTAGAATGCGAAATTGGGGATAAAAAATGGAATTGGGGATATTGATTACTTCTCCCAACTCATGGTGTGTGCTAAGGGGTGTTTTTTGGGTATGAAAATACTAAAATACCCTTTGATTAATTAAAAACATTATGAAAAGACCATTATACCCTTTCTCCTAAAACATCACAATCAAAAACCTAAAACATATCCCCCATTCTCGCTACCGGCACTCTTAGGGTTAGGTTTTGAAAAAAAAAAAAATCATCGTTCTTCATCCGTTCTTCGTCGATTCAAAAATTTCTTCGTCGATTAACCTACCCGAATCATAGACAATGCTTCCACGAAAAAAAATGAATGCCCAATCGAACTCAAAATCGATTGCTCAACAAAAATAGGAACAAAAAATTGCTAAGATTGCTCAAGAGAAAGAAGAAGAACCAGCAGCGGTTCGGACAATCAACCTCTCGCAACCATGGCTTCTTTGAGAAGGTAAGTGATTTTAAACTACTTTATGAGTGTTTAAATCGATTTATAGCAATGGTTTTAGGTTAGAATCGCGAACCCTAACTGAAACAGTTGAGTTTCAGTGAGTTCCGGCACTGAAATATGTATGAATACAGTGCCGGTTTTGTTGTCCGGCATTCAATCCTTGATGAATGCAATGTCGTTTCCAACCCCATATTCACCTGAAACTGAATTTTCTTTACCGGCATAGAATTTGGGTCGAAGTCTATGCCGGTTTTTCGGTACCGGCAGTCTTTAATAATAATTTGTGTATACCGGTAGTGGACTTAAAACATATAGGAGAGTTTTCGAAATTGTCACCAGTACCGGCATAGATTTTGGGTTGCATTACATGCCGGTTTTGGGTACCGGCATTCGTTTGTAATAATTCGAGCATGCCAGTAGTGGACTTAAAACATACAGGAAAACTTAAGAATTTGTCACCTATATCGGCATAGATTTTAGATTGATTTGTTTGCCAGTACAAAGTTACAGCATGGAATTTATTTATTCCGAGAGTGCCGGTAGTAGTCTTTTGATATCCAGGAGAATTACATATGACTACCGGCATTTTCGATAGTCAATGTTCATTGCCGGAACACTTAACCGGCTTGGTTTATTTAAGTATGTCAATGCCGGTACAAAAACTGAAAGTGAGTTGTCTCACATTCATTTCGTGTGCTTATGATATAGGTCAAAAGCCAAGGAAGCTAACAAAAGAAAAACTAAAGATGCGGTCACTAAGAGAAGAAGGAATGACGGTCTTGATACTCCTCAATCTCTCCCTCCTCGAGGGAAAGATGAAGGTCGCAAAAAGCGTTTGGGGGCTAAGACAAGAGGGATAATTTGGGAGAGTGGTGGTGACCTTAGTCGAGCTGTAATCCGTGATCACGATGATCAAGATGAGCAAGATGAAGAGGAAAGTGAGGATGAAGATAATGTGGTTCCTCCAAGTCAATTAGCAAGCCAAAGCGAAGTTGGTGGGCCAAGTCAACAACCAACACAACGCAATGGCAAGAATGGCAATGGCAAAGTGAAAGTTAAAGGTTCCCACCTTCCTCATATTAATGACATGATACCTGACCTTGAACGTGGTAGAATTTGGGGTGAAGCTCCGGAACCAGAAACTCCATTTGGATACAAGCACTCGTGGGCTCGTACTATCTATCAAACCTATGTAAGCATTTTTTATCTTGTGCATATGTATTATTGTGTATTTATGTAAAATATCTAATTGTATTATCTCCTAATTGTAGGATCATAAGAAAGTTGTGCGTGTTTGCCGAAACCAAGTCGCGGATTGTTGGAAATTGTCCGAGGAATGTGAAGAGGTCCAACAAATAGTAATGGATTCTGGTCTATATGCTTTGGTTGAAAATTATGTGAAGCCTGATTCCGTGACTGTCAATTGCTTCTTCGACAGGTATCATGATGAAACCGATACCATGCACTTCCTTTTTGGGGAGATGACCTTCATCCCTGATGATGCTCATAACATTATAGGCTTGAATGTTACCGGAAAATCAATTGCAGAAGGAGTTGAGTCTCTGGACCTAGAATGGTCGAAGTCGCATGCTCTGACTAAGAAGTTGTGGGGTTGGGACTACAAAACTTATGTGGAGAGCTTTTATGAATCCACGTCTGGTAAGACAAAGACAATCAAGTTGATGTTGCTTAAGAAGAAGTTTGAAAACACAAAGCAAAAAAGTTTGGAGGATGGATGGGACCCTGAAAAAATTCGTTATACTGTCGCTGCATACCTGTTATACATCTTGGGAACTAGGGTATTCCCTGACACTAATGGCAATAGGGT
Source organism: Papaver somniferum (assembly GCF_003573695.1). Classification (NCBI taxonomy): domain Eukaryota; kingdom Viridiplantae; phylum Streptophyta; class Magnoliopsida; order Ranunculales; family Papaveraceae; genus Papaver; species Papaver somniferum. The sequence goes on along the minus strand of NC_039362.1, from coordinate 28,813,233 downwards.
TATCCGTGAACTACCTTCAGTACTTGGATCCGTTGGAAGATGTCTATGGGTATTCTTGGGGCATCGCGGTAATGGCACATTTGATGACGGATATGAGAATGGCCTCTAAGGCTAAAACCAACCAATTTGTCAGGAATTTCACTCTACTGCATGTAATTTTGTTTTAAACTTATGTTATTATGTATACTGTTCACATGTACCCTTATCGTGAACTTAGAAACAAAACTTATTGCTTCACCTTGAAATAGGTGTGGGCTTATGAACACTTCCCTACCTTGTTCAAGGAATGGACTTCCTTGAAGATCGAAGACCTTCCCGAAACCGATACGCATATAGCTAGGAGATACGAGTTCAACAATACTCCGAAGCCCGGTAACATAGGTCGACTGATCGATACGAGATTGGCTTTGGACGCAATGAGTACCAAAGATGTTGTGTTCGACCCTTATAAGGAGGTTAGAGGAAACCGCCAAGTTTTGAGGTTTGCTAACGTTGCATTCTACCATGGGTCGTTGTTCCACCTAAAAGGATACGTTATGGCCAATCCTATACGTGTGATGCGCCAACTTGGATATAAGCAATTATCACATATCAAGACGGACTCTTTTCAATGTTTTGTTCTTGACCTTTCTTGGTGCTTTTCAACTCCTAATCGGTTGCATGTAGAGTATGATCCAAAATCGGGTCCAACAGATTGGAGGGTTAGGGAACCAGGTCGTTTGGTAGATATTAGTCAGTGGGATAAGTGGGAGCTTGCGGAAAACGGTGATGAGGTTGATGCCAACTACATGGAAGATTACCTGCAATGGTCACATCCTTTTGTCGTCTGCCCGGATGACGTCCAAGTTCCACCCCAGAAACACCCTCCCGTTCCAACTCCCGCACCGGCACCACCTACGATCTCCCAACTTAATAAGACCGTTGGATTTCTAGTAAGTATTGTTAATTACTTAGTCGTTTAATGTACATATAATCTTATATTAGCATATATGTACTAATTATGTGTTGTATGTATGAAACTAGCGGCATCGGCTTGGCAAGTTGAGGAAGCAGTTATGTTGCAAGTACGATAAAGGAAAGGGGCTATCCAATGAAGAAGTGAAGGAAGTCGTGGAGAATCTTGATAAAATTGAAGAAACCGACCCTAGTGCAAGAGATTTGTTCGGGGAAATTAAGAAAAAACCGGCACAAAAGAAGCAAAAGACCAAGTGATTAACTATTTAGTTGTGTTTCTTTCTCTGGATGGTGGTTGTTACATCTTAAACAATTCCGAACTTGTTTTCGTTTGTACCTCATGGTTAACTCTTTAGTTGTTTGGTTTGCTTTTAGTTTATGTTACCTGGATTAAGAACATTTTAGAAGAATCCAGTTGTTTGGTTTATGTTGAACATGTCTAGGTTTCCAGTGATTGATTTATGTTGAACATGTTTAGATTTCTAGTGAAATGATATTTTTACAAGATTTATTTACGACTGCTGTCGGCATGGAAAAGCTTAGGTTCAACAACGCCGGTATTGGTTCCGGCATGCAAGAAAATTACAGTTCATTGCCGGTTCCTGGTACCGGCAAGGAAATGTTTTATAAAACCATACCGGAACTAGAAGATTAAAAATTTCATGTTCCTGTATAGAAATTGGAAGGTACCGGCATAGTCGTTTTTATACAATCTATGCCGGTTTTATGATTTTTTTCCAAATTTTCATAGTTGACGGAAAACCGGCACTGTAAGCTTGGTTGCTTCTATGCCGGCACTCTGCTAGTTTTGAGTATCAATCCATTTCGAATGCTCTTTTATTTCATTCCTAAATAATCTATTACATTGGATTTGAAACTTTAAATTAAAACATGCTAAAAAACATAGAATGAATTACATTTGGTTAAAGATTATCTATTTTCATCCCTTTTCAACAATTGCGGAACCTTTGAGCGTTTCCCGAATCTGTTTGAAGACATTGTCCGGGATGGGGGTGTCAAGGATCATGTTCATTGGTTCTTCTTCTCTTTCAACATATTTTTTTCCCTTCATATAACACCCATCGATAGGCTTGCATTGGCCCTTGTGGTTTTCTCTTGACTCTGCTAGTTCAACAGCTTTGTCAAACCATTGAAACTCATCGCACTTTGGGTGATTCAAACACCTTAGAAACATTCTTCCATTTTAAGCATCATCAGTTTTTGCAATCCAAAACCGGCGTGTCCCATCACAGCTTCTACACTTTGAATAAATAAAATGACAGTTCATGGCTAGATGAGAAGGTGACTTCCAAATTTGACACTTGCAATGATGACTTTGTAAGAGAAGATTATATTAGTTATGCGTCATAGTAGTGAAGATTATATTGTTATTAATGTTTAATCTACTTACTTTGTAAATAGAGCTAGATGATGAATCTCCCATCCCTTGTGAAGCTTTAACCGTGCTTGCTTTCTTAAGAGAAGTATTTTTGTTATTTGGTGGGTGGTTTGTGTAGATTTTTCCCAAGGAATGGGGGGTATTATATACAAATGAATCACCAACGGTCTTATTTTTCAAAAAACTATCCGTTTTTTTTTTTTGAATTTCACAAACACCGGCATAGTCGTTATTATAGATCCAATGCCGGTTTCTTGTAACGGAATTGAATATTGTTGTAAAACCCTGCCGGTAATGGTTGCATCTCTGTGAAGAAATTCCCTAGTACCGCCATGACTAGCTTATGGCAAAACTGTACCTGAACTTGGTGCCGACATCTTATGTCACAATTACTTCGATGCCGGTTTTGGTGATTTTCAAAAAAAACTGTCGTTGAGGTTAGTCTCCATATAAAGTGAGCTAATACCTGGACCCAAATGCCCAAAACTCGTGTGTTCTTATATATCTCCTTGAGCCTCTTAACTTATAAACCCTAAACCCTGGAATAATTATCTATCAATGGCTTAGTATAGTACCTAATCCCATATACAACAAATGGCATCGTTCGACTCAGAGGAAGATTTAGCAATCACCCAAGCATGGTACGCCGTAACTCGTCCTTCAACTATAGATAACAGCACGCAGGATTCCATGTGGTTGAATATTTTTAACAAATTTATTCATGATTACGGTAACCCGAAAGGAAGAACTGCCAAACAAATCGAGGAACGACACGACATCATCCTAAATGCGGTGGTTGAGTATCTAAAAATGAAACACCAGATCAATAACGCTACCCGCAATAGATTGTCCCCTCAACAGCTCGTAAGTATCTTTATGATTAATTCGACATAATCTACTCGTTTGCAAATTTTATGTAACAAACAAAGTTTGCGTGTTTTTTTTGTAGCATGAGGCCGTGAAAATGCGTTACTTACAAGAAAATGGGGAAGCATTCATGTTTGAAGCCAACGTCAACCATATTGTCACCAAAGTCACGGAGTACCACCAGCTGGGTGAATCGGAAACGGATTCTTCTTAAGAATATTGATAGTTTATTGGTGTTTGCTTAGGTTTTTAGGGCATTTGGTTAGGTATTTCATAAGGTTTTATGGGTAGATATCTGTGTAAACCCTCACGAGACTATAACTCGTCTGTTAGGGTCGCCTAGGGGTTTAAAGGCTTGATGCATGTGCTAAGAGCATTCGTTGTTCCGTCGACAATGATTACATTTGAAATAAATTACATTTCCGGCATTTTATGTTTACATAATTCCATGTCGTTATCCTGGACCGGCGTAGATATTATATATTTATTACATGCCAGTATATAGTGTCAAAAATTATGGTTTCTGTGTATAATAAACCACGTACCGGCATTGTTGTTATAGATGACACGATGCCGGTTCCCTTTTCCGGCGCATCGTTTATCCTTATTACAATGTCGGAAAATTCAAAATTCAAATTTTTGCAAGTACAACTTCATTGATTGAGTACAATAACGGTCATATTTGGGCAGCATCCTATAAATACACTTTTTCTCCCTACAAAACAACACACACCTGGTTCCATATACTCTAAAAAGATGATATCATTATATAATATTTCTAACTCTCCCAATACCTTAACATACAAAGCAATGGCATCCTTTGATTCAAATGAAGATTTGGCGATCACCAAAGCTTGGTACGCGGAAACTCGAGCTAGGAACCAGTCCTTCGTAAGGGTGGATTCCGTAACCTTTTGGGGTAAGGTATACAACAAATATATGCAAGAGTTTGGGAATCCGAATAGAAGAAGTGTTCAACAGATTCATGATAGGCACCAAGTCATTAAAAGTGGGATACTTGCTTATTTAGAAATCCAAAAACCAATTTTCAACGATCCCCACTTTAACTTGTCCATTGACCAATTTGTAAGTACTGTTGTGGTTTATTTTACGTGATCCATGTTGTTTGATCTTCCTACTAAACACCACTAACCAAGTAAGTTTGTATAATATTTTTGTAGCATAAAGTCGTCAAAGCGCGCTACTTAGAGGAAAAGGGGGAAGCATTACATTCGATGCAAGCTACCAATTCATGGAATCCAAAATCCCGGAGTATGCCTCGGAGATGATGGAGGGTGTATCGTCCTCGGACGAAGATTGATGGCTTTAGAAGTTTTAGTGTAGGTTTTGTGGGTAGATCTCTATGTAAACCCTCACGAGACTATAACTCGTCCACTAGGGTCGCCTAGGGGTTCAAAGGCTTGATGCACATGCTAAGTGCATTCGTTGTTCCATCGACAAGGATTACATTTGAAATAAATTACATTTCCGGCATTCTATGTTTACATAATTCCATTCCGGTACCCAGTACCGGCGTAGATCTTATATATACTCTTTATTATTGTATGCCGGAATTCAATGTCAAAATTCTGAGTGCAATAAACAGTGTTCCGGCTTTTTAGTTATATACATTTGTGTGCCGGCAATTGGTTCCGCCATTGTCGAAAATCTAAAGTACACTGCCGGAATAGAGCATTCAATGCATAACGGATTTTTTTTGAACCATAAACCAGTAAAGACCATTTCCGGCGTGGAATCTAAGATACTGACAATGCCGGAATGATAAAGTGGAAAAGAGCCGTTGTGTCCTCGTCTACTTAAAGGAATGGATACACTTATTGCAGTTGATACCTCAAAAAAAAAAATAGGTGAGCTCAAACACACCTCTCTCATGGCAAAGAAATCACGAACTACCGATTTCAGAGATTTGTTATATGAAAAAAAATCCACTCTGATAGGGAATCAATTCCCATGATACTAGAAAAACTTAAAAGGAAGGAGACAACCACCAAGTCACTTGCCGCAACGGAAGAAGAGATACTTAGAAGGAAAAGAGTAGAAGAAGAGGAAGCAATACAAGAAAAGTATCGCAAAGAAACTAAAGAGATAATCGAACGTGTAAAACAAACGAATATAGAAGCGGATGTTGAGGAAGAAACCGAATGGATTAAGAATTACTTCATAGTTTCGGATTTGCCGGAAGATCACCGCCCTTCAAACCTTTTTTGGGGTCTTATTGCGGATGGTCCTTATATGTCGAGGTTATATGACGGTAAGTGCAAGAAACGCAAAATGGATTATGGGGATGAGTTTGTAGCGAGTCGGAAAATTGCCCTCATAAAATTGTGTCGCAAATACAACGAGTATCTCGAAAGATACCGAGATAATAGGTATCAAGATCAGGCCGCATATACCAAGTGGAGAAAAGAGCCTTTTAGGAATTTCGAAGCTGCGTTGTTTGTTGAATCTCGTACCAAGAAATGATGTTAGTTACAATTAGCTTGAGATCTTTAATTTTGATGTGTTTAATGTTTATGTGTAACATTGTTTATGTATTTAATGTTTTTTAGTTTATTTCCTTAGTATTAATATGAGCCCAATTTGGGTCAGTTTGCTTGCTTAAACCTTTTGGAGATGCGTTAATAATGAATCAAGAATCACTACCGGCGTTGAACTGTGATCAACATACTATGCCTGTTTTATGGTTACAATTGAAACTTATTGTCAGAATGCTGGCATTGAATTGTGCCATCTTTCCATGCCGGCATCCTGACGGTTACAAACACAAGTTATGTGGCAGTTACAAACTCCTTCATTCCACTAATTTGACGGTTACAAACTATTTTATCCCACTAATTGAAACTTAATACCAGTTTATGCGCCGGTTACAAACTCTTTCATTCTATTTAAGTGACGGTTATAGAAAGGAAATTATTCACTCTCCCTTTGTATTCACTCTCCCTTTTTGTTTCATCTTCTATACCAAATACAATGGGTCGTCGCAAACTTCGTGAAAAACCCATAACCAATCCTGAAGAATCTGCTGATGATGGTGGTAAGTCAAAATCAAAAGCGCAAGAAATGCCTGAGCCTGAAGAGTCTGTTGGTGAGGCTGGAATAACATAATTGCTCCGGTAAGTGATGCATATATTGAATTGAAGTATTTTTAGGGTTTATCCAAAGTGAAACTTGGTTGTCTAGTATTTCTACTACATTAGAAGTAAATTTTGAAATCGAAATTTGTAGTTCAGTTACATGTTTGATTCGCGGTAGAATTCAATTTGAAAATCATGCCAGATTATATGTCTTGAATCCCTATTTTATTGCATGACCCTGCCGGCATGAATAATTAATTGAATACCATGCCGGTTGTAGTTGTCGGCGTTGTATATTTGATCAATACTATGTCGTTTTCATTAGCCTCTTTTGTTAAAAACTTTGTACTAAAATTACAAAGTTTAGGCATACACAGTACCTATCTTACAATGTCGTCCACCGTGCCGGCAGTGTCTATATGTGAAATTACTATGCCGGTTTTCTTTACCAAAAATTGTTAATTTTCTGTCTAAAATTCAAGACAACCGGCATGGATTTTTCATTATTTACAATACCGGCCCTGATCCCGGCATTGATGTTATGTTCAATATATATGTCGGCTGTGATTATTTAACTCAGTTTACATATTGGAACATAGGTCAACAGCAGAACAAAAAAACAAAGGAAAAGGCAAAGCTGTTGTAGAAGCAAAACGTAAGTCTTCTCGACGTAGCCGTCCTGATCCGGCTACTGCTAAGGTCACAATTCGGGATCAACCTATAAGCGACTCAACCAGAAGTGATGATGATGATGAGTGGGAACAATTACCTGTACCGGAACGAGCAGGTGGCTCATCCTCACAAGCAGGTGGCTTAGGACAAACTGGTGTCGGAGTTGAAGCCCCTAAGGATAATGAAAAGGCACCCCCAGCCCACCTTTCTGATAAATATGACATGATTCCAGACCGCGATGATGGCAAACATTGGGGTGAACCGATAAACCCGCAACTCTTATTTGCTTACAAAGACTCTTGGGCTCGTTGGATCTATCAAACTTATGTAAGACGTTTGCATCTTCTTATTATATTATTTATCTGTGATCGAGTGAATTTAATTAAGTTTGGTGTGTTTTTATAGGACCACAAGAAATCCTACCGTGTTAGACGCCATCAACAATCGGATGTATGGCCTTTGAAGTTTGAGTGTGGCGCTGTTAAAGCAATAGTCAAGGCATCTGGGTTGCATCCCACGATAAAAAATTATGTGGCCACTGATACCGTCACGTCAAACTGTTTTTTGGAGAGGTTTTTTGGTAAAACTGATACCATGTATTTTCATTTTGGTGAGATGACTATTATACCTGAATATGTCCAAAGGATAATAGGTCTTGAGGTTCTTGGGAAAGCCGTTAAGGTAGGAGATGACTCTAAGGACCTAGGATGGGACAAGATCTATGAGCTGACTAAAAAGTTGTATGGATGGGACAAGGAAACCACTTTGGAAGAATATGTACAAGACAAACCGTTCCCAGACAAAGACTATCACATTCGTCAAACTCATTGAATTGTTTGGGAATACGAAGAATAAGGAATTGAATCCCGAACAAGTTCAGCAAACTGCCGCTGCTTATATGTTGTACATCTTGGGAACCGCTATATTCCCTGACGCTAATGGTAACATGGTGCATATGAACAACCTACAATACTTGGATCCGTTGGAAAAGGTTCATGAGTATTCATGGGGCACTGCTTTTTTGGCACATTTTTTGGCAGAACTGCGTCGAGCTTCTAAGGCAAACGCCCGTCAATTTAATGGGAATTTCACTGTAATTCAGGTATAGTGAACTACTTATTTTGTGATCGTTTTCATTAAATTTGTTAGTTTCCAATTATTTATTTTCTGATACATTTCATTGGAACGATCTTTCATTGGCATAGGTGTGGGCTTATGAACACTTCCCAAAATTGTTCATACGGTATAAAGGATTGAGTGCTTTCACTGAATATGATGAGAATAGGCCTCTAGGTCAGAAATACTTCTTCGACAATACCCCGAGGCATGAGAGTGAACCAACCTTCCTAAGAGGCCATCAGAAGTTCTCGCATCCTTATGTTGTACGCCCGGATATCGTAAATATTCCTCCACCACCAGCACGTCCCTCCACAACTCCACAAACTGTACCCACACTTCTACAGCTCGTTACGTTGTTGGTACGTACGTCTTGTTCAATACTATTCTTTTAATTTATATCTTGAACTTATTTTATGTGTACATACTAAGTACATGTTTAAAATTTCCTTAACAGCGTCGGCGGATTGGAAATTTGTCAAAGTTCTTTAAGAAAAATAACAAGAAAGGAGAGGTGCTGACCCAAAAAGAAATGGATAACTTCGAGCAAAAGATAGACAGATTTGAAGATCCATAGGCAAAAGACTTGTGGGGCGAAAGGAATAAGAGGGTACACAAGAATCCAATAACCGAGTGATCGTGTGTTTCTTCTATAGTATTAGTTTGGTTTGAACAATCCAGTGTTGGTTTATGTTTGTTTGTGAGTCTTGAACAATGGGCATACCTCGTTCTAGCATATCGGCATGGTGTCATAACTCTACTAACCGTCGTGTCAAAGATTCCTAATTGTTCTGTCACAGCATGATAGCCACAATTTCCATCTCCATCGACACCATCCGTATATACAGTATACTCGTGAATAAACTCAGGAAGTTGGTCTATGTAATACTATATCTTGGTATGATAACTTCTAATTGTCCTACCTGTCCTGGTATCCTTATACATCTTCATATTACCCTTTTCTAACTTGATTATATCCAAACCATCCTCTGCAATCTCTACACTTGCACTGTCTTCGATATGTGATGGGAGTCCGTACTTTCTTGGCATACCCTTCGCCTTGGAACTAAAACAACATCAACTTTGCTATCACTTGGGTTTGTCACCACCTTTGCCTCATCACCTTGTTGTTCTATGTCACTTGATGTTGATATCTTTGGAGGCCTACCCCTTTTCCTTGGAACCTCCGCTAGATCGATTATGGGTATGGTTTCGGAATGCTCACCTTGTTGTTCTATGTCACTTGATGTTGATACCTTTGGAGGCCTACCCATTTTACTTGGAACCTCTGCTAGATCGACTATGGGTATGGCTTCAGAATGCTCACCTTGTTATTCTATGTCACTTGATGTGGATACCTTTGGAGGCCTACCCCTTTTCCTTGGAACCTCCGCTAGATTGACTATGGGTATGGCTTCGGAATGCTCACCTCGTTGTTCTTTGTCATTTGATGTTGATACATTTTGCGGCATACCCCTTTTCCTTGGAACCAAATCCGCTAGATCGACTATGGGTATGGCTTTGGAATGCTCACCTTGTTGTTCTTTGTAACTTGATGTTGATACCTTTTGCGGCCTACCCCTTTTCATTGGAACCTCCGATGAGTTGGCTTTTGGTGTGGATACGGAATCCTTCGTTTGTTGTTGACTTGATAGCGGTTCCTTCCTCGGCCTACCTCTTTTGTTTGGAACCTGCGCTTCCACAAACCTTTGTTCTGAAATCTCACTTGCGGATAGATCTCGTTTTTTACTTGTCGCGCGTTCTTCTTTACGTTGAGTCATTTCTTTCAATTCTACCCTTTGTTTTCTCCTTGACGTTTTAGTTTGGGGTCTTCCTATTGGATCTCCCTTTCTTGGCTCTTCGCTTTGTGCGATCCATGGACGGGTAATTAGCCTTAGTTGGCTCAAAAAGACTTTTCGGCTTACCGAGCTGCCACGTGAGTAAGCTTCGTAGAATTTCTTTGCTTCGTTCGTATCCCATGGAGATTGCCCGGGATCTCCCGAAGGGGGAGGGTCGAAAGATAGTTGCTTCCAAAACGGATCAATAACCTCAATAGGTATCACTTCTTCATACTTCACAAGCATATGACAACACGGAAGCCCAAATTAATACATGTCAGGACAAATACGCACATCACCCGGTTTTCCGTAATTTTTCTCATATTCCATTTGTCTCATCATATGTTTTATTTCCCAATGAGAGACGTTGAATTCTATTCCTTGGAGCAACTTACCATAACGAAGAAATTGAGTCATCCTTTCCATTGAGCTTTTCTCAAAAGCCTCTTTGATCCTATTAATATCATCCTTAAAGTATTGCTCCATTGCCTCGGTGACCGTAACCACATTGCCTTGACCGGATTGGATGAGATCTTTAAATATCCCATGAGCGGACTCCGCTGCACTAGTTGCTTCAGTCTTGAAGTGTCTATACCGGTTTGTCCATGCACGCACAATTTTTTCCTTGAACTTATCCAACCATTGAGTCTGACAATACCAGACGGCAGTCGGATAAACTTCGTTCCAATCGGCAATAAACTTCTCTAATCTCTTTTCGTACATAACCTCGGTAAGACACCAATAAACTTTCTCCCAATCTCTTAGAAATTCCAACCACTTTTTATGATTTTCCGCATATTCATTGTCCACTCGCTCCTTTATCTTGCCTCTCTCATCTTCTTCTTCTTCGGGGGAGAGTTTGTTCTTTTGAACATCTTCCTCTAGTTGAACAATCATTCTCTTCTTACTATCCGCCTTAGTGGGTTCAAACAAGGCATGGCAAGTTTTTTTGACATTTTCACGTATATGATACGTACATAGGAAATTTTGTGCGTTCGGGAAGACGTTGGATATTGTTTTCATTAATGTGTCATCTTGATCGGTTACGATGACCCTCGGAAGTTGATTTTTCAGGAAGAATAATTTCACTTGTCGTAATGCCCAATGATAATTATAGTCCCTCTCGTTTTCCATTAAACACCAAGCCAATGTGAATTTTACCTTATCCGAGGTTTGCCCCACGATGTTGAACAACGACATATTGTATTTGTTTGTCTTGTAGGTACAATCCATCAAAAGAACACCACAAAATGTATTTGCCAATTGTGAAAGCAAAGGATGCGAAATGAATATTTGAAGGGGCTTCTCGTCCGGCCCTCTTTTAATGATACGCGTGTAGTTTTAATCCCAAGATAGCTTCTCAAATTCTGCATAACGGACCTCCCTTCCCATTCCACCCTTCTAATAGTTGCTTGTGCGCTATAAATCGTACGTAGAGAAGACACGTTGGTCTTATCCTTTTCCTTGAAGCCTCTGAGAATTTGTCTCGGTTTGATAAGTGCTTTGGTCAATCTCTTTACATCCTCGAACTCATGAGGTTTTTGCTTCACAACTAGGGAGTGACCAACAAAATCTTTCGGATCCCGGTGGTTATGACAGACACACAAAACCTCACAATCCCAATTGTTCATGTCATTTAAACGAAATACAAGCTTAAAGGGGCAATTATTCTTCCTCGTACGAGTCTTGTATACCCTATTAGTCTTCTTTGGATATACATAATCCTTTCTCTTGTGGCTATTCTTCTCCTTGTATTTCCCACTTCTCTCGCAAGCCATCTCAAAACGCCTATTTGAACTTTCGGTATTCCTCACCAACACAGACATGTTCTTAAGAGTCGTGTCTTTAGCCCAAGCGATTGCTTCATTTCGATCTATTATTCCCTACATAAGATCAATTTCACGTTCATTATAAGGTTCATTACTATCAATCCATTAGTAAAGTTCTAGATACTAGGTGAAAAGTATTCTTTTGTCACATACCAGAGGTATTTTATAGTATTCCGACGTATCCCGATAAAGCGGATTTGCATTTGTTGGATCAATATATGTCACCACCTAAAGATCGAATGAAAATTAGTTCCAAAATAAATTAAAACACTATGCCGGAAACCCGTACCGGCATGCTCGACCAATGTTCCGGCGTAGTCGAACTTAACTAAAACTGAAGACCAAATTTGAAACATATTCCGGCATAAAATATTCATTAGACAGCAACGCCGGAAGCATAGGTGCCGGCATTCTCGTAATTTATTGTCCCAAGCCGGTACATGCTTCCGGCATTAAAAATAATTGATATGTAATGCCGGTATTTAGCTTTGAAAAACATTTATTCATGTATGTTTTTAGGTAGGTACCGGCATTGTAAATTTGAAACTTAACAACGTCGGTTGCGCTGTCGGCATTCTTGATATTGATGGTACCACGCCGGTACGGGATTCCGGTGTTGGTGTTTACTAATTTTCCATGCCGGTATTTGGTTTTAGATGGAAATGTTTCCTGTATGTTTTTCATGCAGTACCGGCATGGTAACCTATCAATGAAACCATGTCGGTTAAATATTTCGTAGCATACTCCTTGGTAGGTAAAAAGGTTAACTGCGTACCGACATAGTTTTTTGGTAGAATACTAAGTCGGATTAATATTCAAAATGGGGGATATCGGTCTACCGGCATGGTCGTAGTATGAATACTATGCCGGTACCTTGGCTACCGGCATGGTATGCATACAACTACCATGCCGGCACCGAGGTTTTACAGTTGAAAAAATGGCGGGTGTAAAGAAAAAAATCGATTTTTCAACCTCCTAGCAGCTTTACATGTGTATTGGGGATGCTTGCATGTTGTGCAAGTTTACTTTCTTGTGTAGCTTCTTCGAAAAACTCTCCATACTCGTCAAAATCATCATTCAAGGGTGTTGGCTCAGCAAAGAGTTGCAATTGAGAGTTGTTGTCGTTAGCTCCTTGTTGTAGTTAAGCTAAAGATTCAGCAGCTGCAATTCTCTCCTCACAATCATCTTCCATTTTCACAAAAAAAATTCCACTCAAAAATATTTTCCCCTCCTTCTACTCTCACCTCACTCACCCAAATTCAAATAAAACATACACTAATCATTTATCAAAAATCTTAAGATTTACTAATTATTATTAATCACTAATCCTGATTAGTGAGGGGTAGATTAGGTAATACGTAAAATACTTAGATAAGGGGTGACCCCGAATTGATATCTGGATCCAGTTTTTGTCGTTTTCTTATATCCCCCAATTCCTTTTTTTATCCCCCAATTTCACATTCTTTTTTTACCCGATCAATTGTTTATTTATTTTCGATGAACTATCATGTTACATTTCATTAAATTCGAATAAATGACTTTTTTTTGTTAGAAAAAGAACATTAAAATTGTGAAGCGAAATAGCAAAATATCGGAAAAGAATCCAATTTATGTATGCGAAAATGGTATATGTTGGAATCAATTTCGGACATTCTAAGTGTCTCTATTCTTTTAGAAAAAAAGATGTAACAAAAAGAAATGAATATTTAGCCATTAATCTCATAAATTTGAACGAAATCAGAATTTTCTAAATGAATTCAAAATGATCTCGTGTTAAATTGGCGGTGTTGTTTGAAATACAATAAGAAGACATAAACCAACCATCAAAGATTGGTCGATTCACCATTAAATTAAAAAAAGTCGGTATAGAAGCAAAGGCAAAATCACCCAGATCGTGAAGATGTAAGGCACCAAAAATGACAAAACATCTTATATTGTGCATATAGTTTGAGGATAATATAAAGACTAGATAGTTGTGGTTGAAAGCTGAATAAAACTCGAATTCTATAGCTTTTAGCCCCCGTTTGAGAAAATATAAACCCATATCATCTATGGGTTTTGAAATCTTTTCAAAGTTTTAGACGTACATGAAATGGGTAGGTGATGAATACTCAAACTTATTAGAAACTTTTCTCCCAAACTTAACTCTATTATCTTCCATTTTCTTCCAGTGATTCTATTCTTTTCTTCGATCTTGGTTAAAGATGGTGTACAAGCATAAAAACATAACTAAAACTTTTTTTTTGAATGCCTAATTCCTATTGTAACTTCTTATATTTACCGCGTCCTCATCCTCTCATGTTTTGATTCCTATTTTAACTTCGGACATTTCTTCTCCATTCTCATGTATTTTCTGTTTCGATTTCCTTTTTGTTTGCAATGCGGATGAGAGTTGCAATCTTAATGTCATCTCTTATCGCCTTTTATCGTCCTTTCTCGCTTGAACCCACTGGCACTGGTATGTCAAGTCAGTATTAAATTTAATGTCAAAATGTATTCTTGATTTATCATACTAAAGACAGTTTCAGAATAGGTTAGGTTTAAGTAATAGAGTATTGAGTGAAAGTTATCCTTGAAGACTGGATATTGGAGACTACACGAAGACATCTATACTTCACTAAATATTAATAAACAATACTTGATTCTCTTGTTTATTATACCTTTTTTTCTATCGAAACAAAGTGCTCACTTTCTGGAACAATTACTATGATGGTAAATATGCTTTTGTATATACACCCAAGGAGATTTGAGCCTAAAACTTTAGTGAGAATAACCATTTACCTTGGAAATATTTCCATGTTATAGTGACTGAAAATACGAAACGAACAAGCCAAAAATCACTTAATTCCAATGTATAACAAATAAGGTATGACCGAAACACTAAAATTGAAAAAAAGTGTGGCTAAAGGTTCATTTCGTGAATAAGAAACAATATACGAAATAAAAGTAAATGACTATTTCGTCTAACATAAGATGAAAAAGATGCGTTGGGAGATGAATCCGTAAATAAGTACGATACACGCATTGTTGTACTTAGTATAATGTATTCGACCAAATATTTCATCCTCAGCGAACTTGTTAGCTACATATAGATTAGCGCCGAAGCAGCATTATTTGAATGGTATATGAATGTAATCATATACTTAAAAGAAACCATTGGCATCAATTTGTTTTATATTTGCGAATGCATAAAGAAGACTGCTAATGAAAGTGAAATCTTAAAGTTTTTTTTTTTGAAGCATGAAATCACTAAGTCTAGTTTGGTATTGCTGCGTCTTTTATAAAAGCACTTTTCTGATGTGCATTGTTGTGATGTGTTGTGAGAAAAAAACAGTTAGACGTTTGGTAAAATATTAATTAAAGTTAAAGCTGATTAAAAAGGCAATCAATGTGTGTTTGGTAAATTATCAGATTCAACCATTGTTGTTATGGCAAATGACAAAAACAGACATATCTCGGAAAATAGTTTTATTCAATTTTTTTGAGTTTAAAAATAATTAATTTTTTTACTATTAAATATAAATATATAAAATATTGAATTTACTAATTGTTACTATTATTATGATTGTTAAAAAGTTTATTTTACTTAACCACTTTTTAATTAATTTTCAAACAAAAAATCAAACTAAAATTAAGTAATTATTTAATTTTTATTTTTGTTTTTATTTTTGACAAATTAAATGAAATTGTATCATAAAATAGTTTGAAAATAAAATATAATAATAATATAATAATATTTAGAAATTATTTTTGGAGCCCAGCTTGTTGCTAGGTTACCAACCAAAATAAAATATAAGAAATAAAAATTTATTGTATATATACTTAAGGGTAATTTTGTTGGGACCAAAGCTTATGCTTTCGTAGCTTTTAAAAGCTCCTCCTCCCCAGCTTTTAAAAGTTGAGGAATTTGGGAAGTGTTTTGGGTAAAAAGCACTTTGATTTTTTTTTACCAAACACCAATTTCAAAAATTATTGACATATATAGGTTTGGGAATTTTGATAAACTGCCCCACTTCCAATTATCGGTTTAATAAACTGACCCCGTTTTTTTTCAGCTTTTCAAAAGTGCCCTTATGCTTCTTTTTCCGTCCAAAGTCAAATTTGTTGGTCAAACACGTAAACACGTGGTCAAAATAACAAGAAAAATTACTTGTTTATCCCTTGGTCTTTATGACCTGTCGATCGAGAGAGAGAAACTCATTTCTCATTTCTCTAAGGGTTTCAGTTTTGGTTAGCAGTTACGATTGAGAGATTCCATATCGATATCGTCATGTAATCAAGAGTGATTGAGAGATTTAACTTCGTGTTCTGCTTGATTTGACGATGAACGAAAACGAGAAGATGAAGGAAAACGATAAGAAGAAGAAGAAGAAGGTTGCAGACAGGTGAGATTTATCAAACCCTAGTTTATTTTGATGATGATTTCTTAGTTGTGTAATTTGGGAAGAAATGTAGAGAGGAATTCAAGTTTATGAAGAACCAGAAGAGATGGGTTATGGATGAATTGAAGATTTGGCTTAAGAAATTGAAGTTAGGTCATGAAATTAGTTTGCGGTGGATGTGTAATAGATGGAGAAGATGATATGAAGTTTTGAGATGAAAGACTGGGTTTGTGTAATTGTACGGTTTGTGAAATGTTCTGTTGAATTCAGTGGTGCATTTCAGAAAATAAAGAGAAGAATTAGAAGATGTTGGTCGTCTGATTTTTGAAATTGAGAAGAAGATGATAATGGTCAGGGTTAGTCGTCACCAAGGATGGCTTCAGTGAAGAAAGATCAAGGAAGAGATGGTGGTATTTGAGATTATGTTGAAGATGAGTCAGAAATCAAGAAATTAGGGTTAGATGTGGATTGTGATGAAAACAGGGAAGTAATTATGGGCTTACTGATGTTGATTGAATGGTGAAATTGCAGGAATGAACGTGCTTGAAGGGTTTAGAAGAGATTGATTGCAGGGTGTGATGATTGTTTCAAGATTGGTATTCGAGTTAGATGTGGATTTCATAATATATGTATGAATGACTTGGTGCTGGTAATGCTGCAATACAAGGAGGAAGGACAAACTATTGTTGCACGGTCTGAAATGGTGTTGAATGAGTATCCTAGATGTATGTTAGGACATGTCTGAACTGACAAGAGTAGCTGCAGTTAGAGCATGTTGTTACAGCTAGTTAGTGTTGCGGCTGAGTTGAAGCTACAACTATAATAAGGTGGAAGGGTTGTGTGTGTTGAATGTTTGAAGCAGTAGTGATCTGGTGCACTGGAATTGAGTCCGGATGGTGATGCTTGAAATGGTTTTACAGAGCAGAAGTTTCAACTGAACTGTAGTGGTTTGCTGGTGAGAAATGGCCTGAGGAAATGGTGGATGTTGTAACTGGAGTTGTGTTATTGCTGCTTGAGTCAAGATTGCAGGTTGATGCTGCAGGCAGTGTTGTTGAGGGTTATGGCGGAACTGAGGAGTGTTAAGAGCTGTTGATTGTGATGCAGCTGAATTTCTGGTGGTCCAGATAATAGCTGCAGTGTCTTGCGGTTGTGTTATGCAGTCAGTTGTGTTTGGAGTTGAGACGAAAAGAGGTTTACAGATGAGTGCTAGCATGGTTGAAGTTTTAGTTGTGCAGCGCCATCATGGTGCAGTATTGATTTGGCCTTGGCAATTGTTTTGTCCTAGATCACTCAGGCGAGTAAGAATTTCCAGCCCTGTTACTGTTGTGTGTGTGTGATGCACGAGCGAGGGGTGTATATATCATTTGAAGGGTGCCAGCTGGGACTTGACCCCACTAACCAGTCGTTACCCGTTTTTGGAAAAAACGGGGGCACTTTATTTTGCTATATTCAAAACGGGGGTATTTTATCAAAATTCCCTATAGGTTTTGAAAGTGCTTTTGGAAAAATAAAAGCATTACCAAACCCAGCCTTAGTTGTCGATTATAAAGTATAATAATTTCTTATCCCATGAAATTGATCATGGTGGGACATGGTATACTTATTTACTGAGATATCACTTAGATTCAGTTTCGAAAAGCACATGACTGAAGGAATTGTCTAGAAACTCCCCTGAATAAAATCAGGAGGAGGATCCAAGGATATGATGTTGATATATTTTACTTCGAAAGGTAAAGTTGTGTTGTACAATTTTTCCCTTAAATCGAGATTATTTTTTCCACATGGTTTTTGTTACTCGACAAGATTTTTGCAACGATATCCATACCAGGTATATGTCAAAAGTTGAAGACTTAAAAATTGCATTGATATTATTGAACAACATCGAGATCAAGAAAAAATGAAACACGATAGTTTGTCCAAACATACACTCCCAGAATCAACACAACGAGGCAAGGATTGCATTGCAATAATTTTTCCGCACAAGTCAACTAGTAGTAGTGATATTAATATTAATATAAGAAAAAAGTGCGTTGTTGAACTTATCGCGATGTACTTTTTTTTTCCTTCGTCAAGATTAGGTCCTACTAAGTTTTTCCTTATTGAGGTTTTAACGAGGCAATATATGCGAGTCCAACTTTGTTCTGAGTTTTCTTCGTATTGTATTCTTTTTCTTTAGTTCAAGTTTTGTCCCTTTGGGTTTTCGTGGTGAGATTTTAATGAGGCACACTGATAATCGATGAGAGAAACTAGATGTTATGTATTATATCTAAAGCACTACGTATAAAGCATTATTATTGGATCGCAGAAGGGCAATGTTTAACGCCTTGAACTCATATTTGTGGGACCCAATTAGCTAGTTAGGGATCTTCCTTACATCATACTAAATGAATAAAACTATGTGATACTAAAGTTCTCTCGTGAATAAGATCGGATACCCATTTCTCCTACTTCTCTGTCTCTTCCATATTTATACTATAATAATTCTGTCTTATGATGCAGCCCCCCAGAAAAGCAGAATAGGCAACTCTCAAATATAGTCATAACTCACCGTCAAACAAGTGGAAAAGAAAAAGATGCTTGTGTCCAAAAATTATCGTCAACAATAATACAAAACTAAATCATACTTATAACATCAACCAAACCCTTTTACCATCATATAGGTCTGACATTTATCACAATCTTTGATTGTTTTAGCATCATATATGATTGAGAAGTAAGGTGCGTTTAGTGATAAAAATTTGTAAGATCTCATATGATACATGGATCGAACTTTGTCTTTTTTTTTAAGTTAAAGTGTATGGAAGCTCCCCAAAAAAATTAGGAGGTTATCTAAACTGTTGGTTTTCGTTACTTCAATATATGAAGTGCTGAAAAATTGGTATCGTCCATCAAAGTTTCTTCCTCAAATAACATAACTGAAATTTCATTGGAAACTAAAAACTGAATATCTAAGAAAATTGCAAAAGAAATAAAGCTTGGCATATTACACTATAGATTTTTGTGGGAACTCTGTTTTCTCCGGGCTTACCGGAACTAGTTAGTAAAAAGCTTAAAACCGGAAATGATCTTAGAAATCAATCGCGCTCTTGGAAAAAGTCTCAATATCGTATTCATTTAGAAGAAAACAAAAACAAAATTTGCAGTTTCATGTATCACCGAGAAAACCAAAGGGTCAACTAATCAGGTTTTATTACGATTACTTGAAATGCATTTGGATAACATACATTGGGTATATGGGTCGTATGGCTTCGACCATTCCTGGAGCTCGGAAATTAGTTAACGATGCTTGCGTAGCTAAAATATCTGCCACATTGTTACTATTTTTATATATTATTTTTTGCCGGCTGAGTTGTTTCTAAGAGTCAGAGCTTCTCCCTCTTCAGGTTGGAAGCATTGATTATCCCTCTTGAGGCTCGACGACATCATGTGTCTGCATTGCTGATGGGGACAAGAAGTTTAGATGTGTAATTGTTAAAAAAGAAGCTTGTAAACTAGTTTTTGGTTTTTCCTGGAAAATTTACATGCACTTTTCTTTCCAAATTAGCAACATTTTGTGGCTACAATTTCAGTCATCTTATTTTCAGATTTCCCTGCAGTCCAGTTTGAGTTAGGGATGTCCTATAGGGGCGACAAGGGTGATAACAATGTCCCTCTTATTGGTTAGGGGATGTCCTATAGGGGGTGTAAATTGACCAGATTACCCTACTCCTATTTTTAACCTAATGGAATCAGAAAAATCAAAACAGTTTTTTTGATTTTTTTCATCTTCTCTTCTCTTCTCCTCCTCCATTAAAATTGAAATTTTCATCGTCATCGATTAATCAACGATTTGAAAAATTGATAATCGTTAATTGAAAACTATATTTCCAAAAGACCCAGTTAGGGTTTTGTTTATTGTGTTTGATTTAAGTTAGTTTTGTATCAAAAATTAGGGTTTTGGATCAAAATTGAAATTGAAATTTCTGTGTTGCATGTGAGTTACGGTTGGTAATAACTCCAATTGGAACCGTAACTATAGATTTGGTAGATGTTACGGTTCATTTAACTCAAATACCAACCGTAAGTTCTTGATTTTGAGATAAAATATTCAGTTACGAATTTTTTTTCCAACCGTAAATTACTTACGGTTGGTCTCGTTAATTAAGTTACGAACCGTAAGTTGTCCTGGATGTTTCATTTTCTTTTTACGTACGGTTTGTAATTGCATCACTGTTACCAATCGTATTTGAGTTACGACTTGTAACTCAAATAACCTTACCAACCGTAGGTTAATTACGGTTGATCTCGATTCATTAGTTATCAACCGTAATTTGTTACGGTTGCTATATGTTGTCATTCTACCAACCGTAACTGGTATTACGATTGGGGTTTCCCCAAATTGAACCAGTTACGGTTGGTAACGAGCTAAATTCCAACCGTAAGTTCTTCTGAAATTTTAAAAGTTTCGATTTTTTTTACGTACTTTGGATAATTTTGAGCGACAAAAAGCTAATGGGAACTAATTTAGAGATTCACCCATCTCAAATTTGTCACTGGAATCACTCATTTTGGTTGAGTGAATCAAAATTTAGGGTTTCACAAAAATGTCTTTTTTCTTCTCCTCACAACTTTTTTTTTCAACTCTAAAAATTTGATTTTAGAGTTATTATAAATGAAAATTAATTATCAACACTAATCTTGATTATCAACACTAATCTTGATTATCAATAATAAGGGTTAATTGGTCATTTCCATATTTTTTTTTGATAAGAGGTGTCATGAATTACCATGTAATGACCCTTTTTGTCTTATTAGGTTGCCGCCCCTCTAATGGATCATGCCGCCCCTTTAACAGAGGATTGGATAAGAATTAAACTACTGGTTGATAAATAGATATAACTTAACATACAGTTATCAGGCCAGTAATATTTGAATGTTTAAGCAACAAATTCTCAAGTTCCAATATTTGAAACTTTTCCTCATTGCCCGTTTAGATAGACCCTCTGAGCAAGTTAAAGTCCATAGATTAACAAACAAATCCACTATCATTCAACAACCAAGTTACTTGGAAACCATGCCGCAGCAAATCCACTATCGTTCAACAACCAAGTTACTTGGAAACCATGCAGCAGCATCTTGTGCTTTCTCATCCTGCAAGATGATGTTTTATCACGCCCCTTTCTTCATCTAAGTGGAAGTTGGCTGTAGAGAATTGGGGACTGCTGAAGAAGGGCTTCAGGTCATATATTTCGTAATCCCGTGCCTGTACCCCACAAAAAATAGGAAAATACATTAGTATAAAAGTAAACCCATCAGCTAGACACGCTTTCAAACTGTCACTTGTAGATGAAACTATATGAAAATAAAAGGCATGATAAATTCAGGTCTTGCTACCTTGCTTTGCAACTCCTCCACCTTGACTTCAATCTGGGTAAGTCCAGCAGTAGACCCATTTACAAGTTCTTCAAAGTGCAATGCATCCTTCACCAGCTCACGCAGCATGTGGATGAGAATACCATTGTGATCCTTCTTAAATGTCATGTACTTTTTGAAACTCTGTCACAAGGTTATCAATAATGTTAAATCAGCTTATTTTTAAGGCATGTGAGATGCAAAGCAGCACATGACATTAAACTATAACTAAACTGTGACGTATCTATAGTTAACTGATGTGAAATAAGGAATTATTAGAGCCAGAGTTAACATGAGGAAGATAATTTTGGAGTTTCTTCTGACCTGCTGTAAAGCTCTCTGGACCCCGAACTTTTGTGTTGAAATGAAGGAATCAAGTAGAACTCTAATTGCCATGTCCACGTCATCCTGTTTCACATGCTGTCTTAGGTGCATTCTTGCGTGTGCCTCAGACATTCTTATCATCGACTCTATATGCCTCACTGCTATTGGAACTCCTTGTCCATGCTACAAAGACCATAACCAAAATGAATAATAACATTATAAACATTTTCTTGAAAGTAAATCAGAACATATAACACAGTGGTGCAAGTCATTAAAAAAAAGGCAAGGGAATCTCACCGATGACTCTCTACGCAGTTCAGCATAAACTTCTGTGACCTTGTTCAAGTCAGCATCATGCAACCTTGGGAACACGTTCAACTTGGCATAGGTTATATACTTCTTAAGCATATCTTGAGAAAGTATCTAGCCAAACAGAAACATTCAGGATTAAGCTACAATAGTAAATACACTCTGAGATATCACAGTCCGTTGAATACCCTCACAGCTAAGACTGAGTAGAGAAAGAAAATAATAAGCATCTGATTGGCTTGTTAGATACATGTCCATTACCAAGACCGTAGGTGAGTAGAGGTATTTCAGATCAAGTGAATAACCTCAAGTATTAATATAGAAAGACCCTCAGTAGATGTCTATACCTCAGGATCAACTGGTTCAGCAGATGCATCAGGATCTGCTTGGGAATTGCTCACAGGCATATCATCCAAGTTAGCACCCTTGGCCCGTGACTTGGAATGGCTTTCAACAACAAATTCAGCAAGCATCTCATCCAACACTGGATCAACCACGTCCTGCAATTACCAACCATCCTCCGTATCAATCAACAGCTTTAAGAGAAGTGAAAATTATATATTACGAGAATGGATAGAGAATGACCTTAACAACGCAGAGGACATCGAAACGAGAGATGATAGGATCTGTCAATTCAACATTTTGCGAAAAGGTCTTGGAAGAATCATATCTAGAAATAGATGAGTAACTAGTGTTAGCGTAACGATATAAAGTCACCCCAAACAAATAAGAGAATGCAACCAGTATTCACTATTTAGACTGGCTTCGTTCTGGATTCACTTGGGAAATGAGTTCTCTACTTTCCAAAACCTGTATGGCTAATTGACCAGGGATGGGAAGACATCAGTTAGACATCCCTTGGACAAAAAATATGCCCATTAGCGTTTATCTGATGGTCATGCTTGAAGACATTCATTCTAGAGCCTAATTCACATTTAATATTTAAAGGAAGTAGTTTCTCAAAAATGGGACATTTAAGGGACCGCTAATTTATTGCACAACCTACATAAATATTTACCAATGAAAATGAAGCTAATACGTAGGGAGGGATTCTGCATATTTCCTCATGAAATATCACTCCATCAACTCATACCTTCCTCCAATCGGATTTGCAGCAGCAATGACAGAGCAGCGAGCCTGGAGAGAAGTGACGATTCCAGCCTTTGATATGCTAATACTTTGCTGCTCCATGGCTTCATGGATACTCACCCTGATCATTAATTGAGAAATTACAATGCAGAAAGAATAGAAGCACGAATCTCAAAGATACAATGATGTGATTCTCTCACCTATCCTGATCATTCATCTTGTCAAACTCGTCAATGAGACAAATCCCTCTATCAGCAAGGACAAGAGCCCCTCCCTCAAGTGTCCATTCTCGTGTTATAGGGTCCTTGTGCACTGCTGCTGTGAGCCCAACAGCAGAAGCTCCTTTACCAGTTGTGTAAACAGCTCTCTGCCCTGTTTTCTCAGCATACCTGAAAACAATAGCTTACAAGTTGTATGATGATTTTCCCAGTAAAAACACAGAAATTGGAACAGTGATGATGTTTTTGAAGCACGAGATCTTACTTGAGAAATTGTGATTTCGCAGTTCCGGGGTCACCAAGGAGGAGTACGTTTATGTCCCCTCGTAATCTATGTTTACCTTCAACATTCTTCTCTTGGCCTCCAAACATTGCAAGAGCAAGCGCCATTTTAATGTCCTCGTGCCCATAAATTGATGGTGCAATGGACTTAACGATCTGAAAAAAGAACATGAATTATATATGATGAACTCACCAACAACCATATGATGATGAAACTAAAATAAAATAACAACACACCCTTTCCCCGATCCTGGGATCCTTGGCCAGCTTCTCAATTTCATCTTTGTCTTCCTGGGTAAGTTTGTAAGCAGAAAAAAGATCTTGCTTCTTGGTGACATAGTTTGCTTCAACAACGGTGGCAAAAACAGGAAAGCCATTTTTTGTGTTCAAAGATAAATCAAAATTATTTGTATATACACCGGTGACCTCCTGCATAAACCATGATAAGATATCAGTATGATGACACCAGACAGAACCATGAGAATGAAGATAAATAGTCAGGTTCCAAGGAATTTTACAATTTCTTCTCCAGGGCGAGCACAATCTATAAGATCGTTTAAGAGTATCACTTCTTTGTATCTTGGAAGCCGACCAGCCGGAACAATCCCTGGACTCTCTTGAAGTGTAAGCTTCTGGTAGTTTCTATAGACTGTCTGTAACAAGCCATAACATAATAGAAGAACATCATTAATAGTTTAATTGCCAACTGAGCGAGACAAAGATACGGAAATTTCATGGACACTCACCTGCTCGATATTGACGGTGAACGGTCCTTTTGATTGGCATTCAGGGCATGACCCTACTTTCACCTCTGAATATGAATTCTGGAAAAATGGTCCAAGAACCGACCCACATTTACTGCAATCATACTTCACTTGCTGCAGCTGGGGAAAAACACCGGATCTTCGTGTTACAACTCCTCCAATACGGATCATGGTGTTCAAATGGATCTGCCTGCATTTCATTATAAATGTAAATGGCGTAAGGAATTAAGTTTTAAAATATGAAATGCACCCAAAATCAAATCACGAGATAAAGTTCCTACGATGAGATACCTTATGTTACGTATCTGATCATAGACTGGTAAGTTGGTTATCCGCACATATATCTTTTGATGAATATTCTTGTAGTTCGGATGTAGATTAAAAACAACGCTCTTAGCAACATCTTCCATAACCTCAAGAACAGACTGAGGTGCATCAGCAAGCCAGATGGCAATGTTGGGATGAACATAAATGAATTGCTTGTAATCGATCTCCAAGCTGCATTTATTAGCTGTAGAAGAGATCGAGATCAAATTAGCTCATAAAATGGAAAGTTGAAGAAAACTGAAAAAACATGAAACAATCTATTGCCAGACATACTAAATATTTTACCTGATACCATCTCATTTACAAGTCGGATGTACTCAAAGTCTCCTTGCTGATTTCTTGAGTTCTCATATGTCAGCAAAAACTCTTTAAATTTCTTAGCTATTAAACGACGCACTTCATCTCGAGTAACCCACTCCCTCAGTATCCCTTGGACTCGATACATCTCGAATTCACCTTCATCGTCATCATCATCCTACAGAACAGCATTATTGATGGTTAAAGCATGGACAGGCCACAAATGAGTATAACAATAGTAGGAAATTTTTAGTGTCAAAGAATAACAGAAACCTCATATGGCTCGTCATCTGTCTGATCAGTCATTGGTATATCATCTCTTGAGTGTCCACCACCTTGAGATCTTCCAGGTGAACTTGGTGTACCGTCATCATCATAGCTTCTAGGTTCTGGAGGCCTGGCTCTGGACCTCTTTGTACGTCTATAACTAATATCCTCGTCTGTGTCTGCAGCCAAACCCCACATTCATTAGTTACAAGTGAACTAAACTAAAATCACAATACATCCTACCAATATTATCTAATAAACAATAGCAATAGGGTAATCCTTTTTGGTCCTTAGTCTGCTTCTCGAGTTCAAGTTACAAAAGGAAAAAAAGGGTTTTCTTACCTTGGTCATGTAGAATACGAGGAAGCTTCCGATTAGTTCTACGCCCATCTTCACCATCCTCACCATCTCCATCTCTAACATCAAGTTCAACTTCAGCAGCTCTTCTATCCTCCATAATCTGATCCAAATCTCTCTCATCTTCCATCGAATCATCAAGTCCCACACGTTCATACTGATCATGTTCACCCATGGGTTGATAATCACTACATTTCACCATTTATAGATTCGGTAAGACATTTTATCAAACAGTAAACCTGCAAACTCGAAGATGGAAAAATCGATGAAAAATGCAACAAAATCTGTAAAAAGAATCTGCTTACTCCATGAAGTTATCGTTATAAAGATCCTCTCCATCTTCTTCTTCTTCGAGATTTTCTCCCTCTGGTTCATCTGGGACGATTCTAGGATCGACTTCGGCTTCTTCGTCGGAATAGGTGGTTTCAGAATTCGGCGGAAGTCGATCTGTGCTGAACCCAGCAGAACCTGGAGTTGATGGGTTATCCGAGTTATCCGCCATTTTTCTTCTTCTGAATCGTTGAGAAGATTATAGTTAGGGTTTTGTTTTCTTTTGTTTTCTTTCCTATGTTTCTCTTTTTCCTTGTGATATTATTAGTGGGTTTTTTTTTGGCGGGAAAATTGGGCGCGAAAGCTGATGTGGACGAGGGAAGGTTATCGTGTAAGAGTGACTTACGAACTTATTCGTACGTCGTATTATCTATTCTGTTCGTTGGGTTACTTTCAAGTGGATAAAGTAGGCGATGAAGAAGTAATCTATCATCTAACGGTCCATGTTACAGTCCAAATGATGACGATGCTGTTGACTGAGAAACGTTGGCTAATGGGCTAATTTGATGGGCTTGGATACGGGTGATTGTGTGTGAACAAAAGAACCATTCATTTGGGACCATAGGTTTTTTTTTTTTTTTTTGAGGGATTTGATTAGGCCACCTAACCTATAATTATAAGGGGTGTCCTAAAAAGTGAAGGTGATTAGTTTACCCTTTTATCTAATTAAAATTATAATTAATTTACAACCTCTTCTTCCTCTATTCTACAATTTTTCTTCTTCTCTTCTTCATCAATATATGATCATCTAAACCTGATCATATACAAATCTAATCAAAATCATCAAATTTTCATTGCCGTCGATTCATTGAATTTTCATCGTCGATTAATCAATATTTTATAAACAAACCTATCCATAAATATTTTCCCACAAACCCATTACTTCTAATTCGCCGTTGATTGAAATTTTGAGTCGTAGTCATCAAAATATGTTGAATTTGGAGGTTACAGCAGTAAGTTCGGTTAGGATAATTTTGAAAAAAAAAAACTAGTTTTACAACCGAACTTTTAAAAATGAAGAACACTTTGGCTAAGTTTTTTTTTTTTGCCTAACCGAACACCTGAGTTCGGTTGAGTCGCAAAAAAAATTTCAAAACCGAACTCTTCTCTATATAGCCAAATGTTGAGTTCGGTTTAATCGCAAAAAAAAAAAAAAAAAAATCCTAACCGAACTTTACTCTGAAAACCTATATAATGAGTTCGGTCAACTCGCAAAAATAATTTCAAAACTGAACTCTTCTCTATATAGCCAAATATTGAGTTCGGTTTAATCGCAAAAAAAAAAATGCGAACACCGAACTTTGTTGTTTAAAGTTCGGTTACAACGTGGTCGAGTCAACTGAACCGAACAAAACTCTGTAAACTCAAGCATAGTAGTTCGGTTACATTTGATTTTTCATCAGCTAATCGAACAAACAAAAACTCCATTAAAGCTCGGTTCGGTTGCCTGTGATTTTGGATTTATTAACCGAACTGCATTTGCAGAAAGTTCGATTACATGTTCTTCATATAATATAACTGAACTTTGTTGACCTGGTTGAAATTTTTTTGTTACAATTTTGATTTTGAAGATATTTTAGGCCATTTATAACAACATTCACTAAATTACAAGCATACTTCGGTACCCAGAGGATGTTTTTTCTCCATATTCACCCATCTCAAAATAATTTGTTTCTCCATCTTATTCTTCTTCTATCACTTCAGTCACTCAATAATTCTACTTCTTTTAAAAAAAACAATCTATTAATTTAATCTTAATCAATGATTAATCACACTAACTAATCATTATACAAAAATAATCAGGAAGGTAATTTTCGTATTAATATAAATATTTAGATAAGGAGTGACCTATAATTATTTCTAATATCTTACCCAAAATAAAACAATGGTCCCAAAAATCCGTTCGAACAAAACTGTGAATGCACAACCACAAGCCAGGGGCCCATGAGACCATTAGACAATTGAAACTCTTAGGTCAATTCCAACGGGAGCCCTCAAATAGTTAGGTTTGAGAAGCCACCTGGATAGGCAAAACTCAGTTATGGAGAAGAAAATGTTTATCGTACTAAAAAGACCTGAGCGTCAACAAATGCTACGACAGTGGTCGAATTTAAGTGGTTAGAATTTTCCCGCTATAAATAATAGACTCATTTAAACATCGAAACTCACATCAAATTCGTTTTTTGTTTGAATTTTCTCCACTTGAAATCCTTTTAATTTCATTTTAATATTTTAAATTTTCTTAATTGAATTTTTTTGAGTATTTAGCAAAGGCACAGGGCATCTTTGATGCGCACTTGGCCCAGCATGTGCGCCATATCATTACGAATGATGGTACTGGTTTGGGGTTGTTACAGCTGCGGCTTATCTCTTTACCTCCCAGTCATGGTGGTTTGGGCTTATTTTTCATGGCCGACGCGATCCATCACTGTTATTTAGCTTCGGTGATCCAGAAACAACCCCTTCAATCTGCCATCTTACGTAACACTTCTATCCAGGGGTTTGATCTTGGTCTTCAGCGGTCTATGGAATTATCTTCACGTGTATGTCTTGGTGTCAACATCGATCTTACTGCCCCTCATCCCATGAAATTCTTGGCGGTTAAGTATTTTGAGGTTGTCATGAAAGAGATGCCTGAGTAGTTCTGATCGAATTTTAGATAGTGGTAAGTAGAGTTGTCGTTCACTCGGACTTGATGAGATTGATTTTAGGAATTAATAAAAGAAAATGCTAGAAATAAAGAAAATTTATCCAAAATATGTCACAGGATGAAGAGTTTATTGGGACTCAAGATTTCACTGACTTTCATATTCAAGTGGTTTAGAAATTAATCCTAGGCAATTATAGCTCAAAATAAAAGAAACATTAACTTTATTCTTTGCCAAAGTAGATTCCATAAAACATTAGTTGTATATTGTAAGCATGAAGCATCAAAATTACCTAGAACTAAGCATGCGTCATCAAACAAAGTCACAAATAATTAATAGAAATCATAAATCATTAAAAATCGGTGCAAAAAATAATTAAGGAATTAATTTAATTTACCACATGAAGAAATTCAGCTTCGTCCGTCGCCCCAGAGATGGGGTTTAGCTCATCATGTTGGAAACACGCTCAAAGTATGATTTCATTGCTCAAAAGGTGCTTACAAGGATGAAAATATATGAAAACAGAGATTCATAACATTTATAATGTTACAATGGACACTGTTACAGAACGATAAAACTCCACTGTCGCTGACACTGTAGCGCTGCGACCCTCAAATATCTGTCGTTCACACTGTAGCATGAACGACTGTCCACAGGCGTCTTATGTTCTTCGTGTTCTTTAGTTCTGCAGCAGCAGAAACTTCTCTCTGCAACTCGTGATTCTCACGCTATTGATCTCTGTTTACCCCCCAATCACTCCATAACCCCTTCTGTTGATCCTCAACGGTTTATATAGCCTCGCAGCCCCGAAATATCCCGTCATAACTCCATTTAATTTTTCATTCACTCGGCAGTAACGAATATCTCCTTGGGAATATTTTCTTCCCCTTTTTAACTCCTCACGCAGCTGACTTATGTTTACACACTCCAAACACGCTGAAAATACGTCTAAGAAGAAGTCATGAACGCTGAGAATACACGCAAACCTTCCCAATATAACTCTACGCATCCCGTGATATCTCAAGCCTCTGTTTTGCACGTAACTTCTTTTCTTTTATCGAATCTGAAGGACTCAGCATCTCTGTTTTAGTGTAACATGCTGGAGTGAACCGATTGCAACGCTCAAATCTCCCCAAATCCTCTCGAGTTTAATGGAGAGTATCCTCCGTACACGTATTCCCATGTTTTGTTTCAAACGATTATCCAGCCCAACTTAAATGAATCAAACGACTATACCAGATCTGTATAAGCGAAACAAGCCCATGCCAATCCACTGGAGTGATTGAATCACTCCAGAAATCTCCAAAACTCGTAACCCCTTGTTTCACTCAAACTTGATCATACATCCAAATCTAATTGATTCTAAAGACCATACCATCTATGTTATGCTTAAACAGAACTTCCCAAACAATTTCAGCCATTGAATCTCACTGGAACACCTTCACAATCCGAACCCTAAATCTGGTTCTTTTGAAACCAGATTTTCCCGCCAATTTTGATTCTGAATTTGGGAGGAAGAAGACCTCCCCCAAACAGAGACGGGGGTGCGCTTAGCAGGTGACACCCTGGGGTGCAAATAGTGATCGAGGTGCCCCTTAGTAATTGAGGTGCCCCTTAACCAAACTGAGAGTCCACATAGCAAATGTCCTCCGGGAGGTGCTCCGCATAATTTTTCGATCCGATTTTTCCAAAAATGTTTATTTCCCAAAAATACCTACAAACACACAAAATAGCATAATAAGTACAAAAATCGAGTACCAACAATACAGAAAATTAAGGACAACGTAGACACAAAAATGTGTCTATCAAATTCTCCATGTCTGCTCGTGATTGTTCCATCTGGTAATGTAACAAGTACAATCATGCTTCAAACTTTCGCAAAGCACTTCACATTGAGGGAATCAATCAGAAGCTTGGGGCGTGCAAATTCAGTGCAGTTCTTTGTTATCTTCTGGGTATCCCCTTTTCACTGCGGATAGTCTTTGTACCTTTTGTGACCGGGATATGGATTGTTTTAGAGATCACGTTTTTTACTGTGCTCATGAGGTGGGGCTCAAATTTCGGCGTGACCTTGTCAGAGACACCGTTGCTGATATGTGTTATCGTGCTGGGGTGCCTGCTAGGAAGGAAGTCAATTTGGGTTTCTTGTCTAACGCTGGTGGGGCTCTTATACCTGCATATATTATGGTTCACAACTTGGATAGGGGTCGTGATGTTTGTTTAGATGTGACTGGGGTGTAGCCTTTTACGGGAGGAGGAGTTCGTGATTTTCAGCCAGGGTTAGCCTTGAGGAATGCCATTTCACGTAAACATTAAAAAAGAAAAATGAAAAATGCTTGGCTTTTGGTTTTGGTTTTGGCACTTTGGCTTTCACGACGTTTGGGAAACTTGGTGAGGATTTTGTGGATCTTTTGAAGAGGCAGCACAATCACTTATCTATGTTTGATGTTAGCGCAAAAAAATGCAATTCCTTTTTTCACATATTAGGTATTTTCATACAAAAGGGTGTTGGCACCCAGCTGGTGACAAGGATTCTTATCGGGTTTCGTAAGTCACAAACGCATATTATAGGTTATTTTCCGGGTTATCAAGAATGTCTTCTTCTTTATCTCACCATGGTGATTTTGCAAAGGGATTTCTTGAGAAGGTTTCGAATCAAAAGGGAGGAAGAAAAGAACTCTTGTAGAATATGGTGCACCTAATGCCTCATGCTACTATGCCTACTCACACCAAGATGTTGAGAATGAGGATATGGTTTCTGCTGAAGTGGTTCATGACTTTCTTAAATACTTTGAGGAACCAAAACTACAACTTGTTGATACAATGAAGGATCTTGATGTGGTTAGAATTGTGTTGAAAAAGGTTATTACTGACCTTGGTCTCATAAAATCACATGCTAAGGAACTTCTCAATGAGGATATCTTCTCCGAAGACGCAGTTGATATTATGAATCACAAGCTCAATATTTGAAATAATGTGTAGGACTGGAATAAAAAAAGTTGTTTTTAATTCCATTTTAAAAAAATGAAAATAGTAAAAGGGGAATAATGATTGAAAAAACAGGGGTCTAACAACCACACCCAATATTTCGTTTAGGCAATTTGTATGGACTAACTCCAATATAATTTCAAGAGAATCAACTACACAGTCAGATTTAATCAAGGAAAATATATTCAAGAGTTATATCTCAATTTCTCAAATCAATATGCAGTCTAACAGATAGAAATCTGTGAGCCGGATTAATAAGAAAAATAACTTGGATGGTACGAAAGACCAATATCCAAGCGTCAATCAATTTCAATCAACAACCTAAGGTTGGATTCACAAATTGATTAAACTACGCGCAACCTGTGATATTTCAATTATATAAAAATATAATGCGAAGAAGAAATAACACAGACACCAGAAATTTTGTTAACGAGGAAACCGCAAAGCAGAAAAACCCCGAGACCTAGTCCAGATTACCACACTGTATTAAGCCGCTACATACTCTAACCTACTACAAGTTAACTTCGGACTGGAATGTAGTTGAGCCCTAAGCAATCTCTCACTGATTAAAGTACAGCCGCGTTCCTTACGCCTCTGAATCCCAGCATGACTCTGCGCACTTGATTCCCTTAGCTGATCTTACCCACAACTAAAAGTTGCTATGACCCAAAGTCGAATAATTGATAAACAAATCTATATCACACAGAAAACTCTATTGAATAGATAAATTTGTCTCCCACAGAAGTACCTACAAGTTTTTGTTCCGTCTTTTGATAAATCAAGGTGAACAAGAACCAATTGATACACCGAACTTATATTCCCGAAGAACAGCGTAGTAATATCAATCACCTCACAATAATCTTAATCGTATGGTAGCGGAACAAGATACTGTGGAATCACAAAGAATGAGACGAAGAGCTTTGTGACTATTTTTTTATCTTACCTATCGGAGATTAAATCTCGAACAAATCTTAGAGAAGATAGTACCCAATACGATAGAACAAAGTAAGATCAGAACAGGCAACTACGGAGAAAATAGTTGGTTCTGGATTCAGAATCCCAATGAAGTCTTTAAGTCGTTAGCCCATAATGGTTTTAGGAAAAAACTAGGTTAAAGGAGAATCGGCTCTAGTCGCAACTAGTATCACACATGAGGTGTGGGGATTATGTTTCCCAGTTGCTAGAGTTCTCCCTTATATAGTCTTCAAATCAGAGTTTGCAATCAATGTTACCTTGGTAACAAAGCATTCAATTTTTACTGTCAGATGAAGACCTAATTAGAGTCAAGCTAATATTTTTCAACTGTTAGATTGACTTAGCTTGTTACACACAAATGAAATGTGCATTCATTTAGATATGGGTAACCGTACCTAAACGTGTACACTTGGTTGGCTCAAAAATAGTTAACCGAAGTTAGTCATATGAACATTTTCATATCAACCTTATTCATCTTTATCACAACTAGTTCAAATGACTTAAATGAAACTAGTTATAGAGTTGTTCAATTGTTTATATTCTCATAGAAGTATACAAGACACAATTGAAGCAAAATCGGTTTTGATTCACTCGAATCAATTCATGAACATTATAGCCACGGTTTGCAAAATCCTTATTATATAAATGTATTTGTTCATGAGTGTGTAAACATACATAACCGATTTTAGAACTTAACACACTCAGGTATGAAAACGGGTATGCATACCTAATTTCCCGGACTTGGTAATGTTCGCCAGTATGCAAACGGGTACGTATACTGTCGTTCATGACCGAACTCAGTTTAATCAGTATGCATATGGGTATGCATACTATAGTTCCCGGACTTCAACCGTTGAATAAGTACACATACGGGTATGCATTCTAAATTCCCGGACTTGGAATACACATGCAATAGTTAGCATACAAGTACGCATACTGTGTTATATCCAATCAAAGGTTAATTGTTCTAAACTCCCATTTCAATCATTGAAACATTCTTGGAAGACGAGAATAGTTGTCTTACACAAACTATTAGCTTCAAAGCAATTTTCAAGTGATCGAATGATCAATACGAAACATTCCGAGTCTACATCAAATGACTGTCTCACACAAATCATGTAAGATGTTACCAGGCGATTTTCACATGATCATCTTTTGACTTTCGTCAAGAATAAAAGTTGAACTTAGTTAAATCGTAAGCTTACCAACACATATTTCGAGAAATATGTAAGCGAGTTAAACTCAGATCGAAATATCAAATGTGTATAATGTAAAGTCTATATAGCTATACGACTTTTGTCTCAATAGGAGATATAGTAGAAATAGACTTCTGAGTGATATATGAGTTAAAGTCTCCACATACCTTTTGTTGATGAAATTTCACAAGCTCCCCTTAGTAGTTATTCGTCTTCAATCGATGAACGCCATGAAGTCTAAAGCTCAACTACACATTATATCCTAATCCAAGACATCTCCCCCTCTCTAATGCGAGCAAGCTAAATCAAAAATCCTTACCTATTTTTGGTTCACCAAACGGAATAGGGACCAAAATGCTTAACGGAATAGGAACCATTTGGTTAACAAATCTAAATATGGACTGAAATGCCTAACAGGATAGGGGTTTAAAAATAATAATACGTGAAATTGTTTACTTACATAAATGTCATTTTTATAAAAATGATGATAAATATTTTAAAACTTCATATCTTTCAAATGGTACGTCGGATTTTTCTGAATTTTTTATATTTGGAAAGCTCTTTGAATCACCTACCCAATGAGTATAATAACTATATTAAATTTTTAATTTTTAATATTTGTAGTTCTCCAAAAAAATAGTTATAATTTAAAGGTAACTTGAAAGAGCCTATATACTTTTTATATGTTCCTATATAATACTCAAATACTTCATTGATACACTATAAAATTACCTGGCGAGATTGGTTTGGGGTATACCCAGATTTATATGGACATAGTGCCTTACTAAGGGGAGGCTAAAAGTGGGGTGCGTTTACTTTATTACCCTTGAACTAATTAACCCTATTACTTAATCTAATAACCCTAAAATTAAAACCTTAAACAAACCGTTAATCTTCTCTTCTTCTTCATCTCATCTTCCATCAAACTCATAAGAAAAAATCTCTGAAAATTGAAATTTTTGACTTTCCTGAAAAATGGTTGATTCCAAACGATCAATAGATAACACAGATTCAATAGGAAGTATCAAAAGATCCAAATCAGAGAAAAAAGGTAAGGGAAAAGATGGAACAACTAAATCCGAAAGTTCAATCCCTGAGAATGTCGAAAACAACCCTCCGCCGGTGAAAAAAGACTGTAAGTGATTTCTAAACTCAAACCCATTATTGTTTAGTGTTTTGTGATTGTTAGATTAGGTTAGAAATCGAATATTATGATTTTCAGGGATTTTGGCTGGCAAGGTCGATACTTTAAGAACATGCCGGCTGTTGTTAGTTTTGTAAGAGCCGGCATCGTATTAGGATGAATAACCTGCCGACCTTTCATAGCATCCATGGATACTGTTAGACAATAACCAGGGCCGACAGGGCATATTAACAAACCTTGCGGACTTACCTATAGTCGGCATGGTTTTAGTCTTGTACCATGCCGACTTCAGGTCACAAAAACTTGATTTTCATTACTTAAGTGTCGTCATCTTTCTTAATATGGACCATTTCGACTGTCTATTAATCGGCATTGTAGATGAATACAACCTTGCCGACCAGTTGGTAGTCGGCACAATTTAGTTTATCGACCTTGCCGACCATAGATGACCAAAACCATATGAAAATGTGTAACAATTTTCATCTCTCTCCCGCTTTATGTGTATGGGTAAGTGGTCAGGAATTGATTATTTTTCTCTGAGAAACAAGGAGAACAATAATTATTTTTTCGCCATTTCCCCGTACACGTAAAGTGGAAGGGAGAAGAAAATTGTTATCCAAATTTAAACCTTGTCGACCGATATCGTATGTTCAACTGTGTTGTTTGTTTCCATATCTCTTATTTGTGCATTTTTTTAGGTTCCCAAAGGAAAAAAAGAAGATCTACCTTGTTCGGTTACTGCAGAAGAGCTATTAGAATTTATTGACGGAATTTATCCCAATGTAGAAGATCCTAAAGATGAAACTGAAAAGAATTTCCCTATTAGCAAGTTACTTCTGATGGGTAAGAAAGATCCTGAAAAATTCCTAAGGTTTATGCACAGTCCTAGCAATCCCATCAACTATGTTGAATGCACATCATCAGAGGAGGAAGAAGAGGAGGTTGATCCAAGAACTTTTTTCAGGGCATGTGACTTTTCTGGAGTGAACCCCTATTACAATAAGGACAGTGACTACATAGGTCCAGATAAGGAAAAAGCAAAAGCTGATGCTGCTGAAAAAGCTAGTGAAGAATCTAGTGATGTGGAGGAAGATAACAACAACAAGAAGGATCCATGAAATTCTTAAACTTTATTATGTTTAACTTTCTTGCTTTAGAAACTTAGCCTGTGGTTTGAACTATTTGAACTGTTAGTTGTTGGTTTTAGACTTGTTAAACTTATGTTAATTTTCAGTTTCAGTTGCTTTAGAAGTTATTCTTTTTTGTGCAGTTTTAGACAAATTTCATGTTTTTCTTAGTCGGCATGGTGTGTAAATTATACCTTGCCGACCGTATCAGGCTTTTACATGCCACTATGCTGTCAAGGAGTGGCGGTCGGCATGTTTTGAAATCTCTACCTTGTCGACGTAAATGTTAGTTGCACTTTTAGGTACAAAGTACAACCCATTGAATGCTCAACGGCTAAAAATTTCAAAATCAAGATATTAGGCGTGTTGTTATTATAAAAGCATTCTCAACTTCATCTTCAACCTTGCATAAAGAATGGAAGTTTCACCACCAAATATTTGTAGTCTTTGTACACTAAGTGGTCATTTTGCAAACGATTGTCCCTTTGAAGGAAGCAAATGCACTATTGAAGGTTGTAAGGGATTCTTATTTCTCATGAAAGCTGCAGTAGGAGATGTATATCAGCCGTATGCTTCAAAATGCACTTGTTGTGGGTTTTTCTATTGGATAGATGAGCGCCTAGCTCCGTATGAAGATGAAGTTGCTAAAATCAACCTTCTACCATGCACAGATCCATGTTGCGACGGTAAGATGAAGCTAATTACCTCTCCTAAGAAATTGTGTACCGGAAAAAGATACTATCTATGTCCAAAATGTGTTAGGGTTAAGTTTTTAACATTTGTATACTTTAATTAAGGTTTGCATCTGATGTATGGTCGGCATTGTACTAAATTAAAACCGACGGCTTAATAGTCGGCACTTATCTGTTTACAAACTATGCCGGTTACACTACCGACGGCGGGGTTCTATTAAAAAACATTGCCGACTATAATAGAAGAGAACACCCAGGATCAACTTCTTTTTCTTTTCTGGTCGGCATGGTTATCTTCACAAAGGCTGCCGGCGAGTGTATGGTCGGCATGGTTCTCCTAATACACCTTGCCGGCTCTGGTAGAAGATAACATCCAGGAACAATTTTTTTGAGGGAGTTCTAAGCCGGCATGGTTGTCCTCATAAACCATGCCGACTATATAAAAGTCGCAGCCTGGCAAAACAAAGACCTTGACGACTGTCCCAGTCAGGTTTTTTCCTGTGCTGTCACGCAGTACCGTCGGCAATTTGACAAAAGAAAACACTACCGACCCTAGTACTGTCGGCAGGGTTTTGTAACAAATACAATGCCGACCAAATGAGTATACATCAAAAAAACCACATCCATTTCATTCATTTGTAGCACTCCAAAGTACATTACGCAAAACACGCATGTGATTACAAAAGTACTCCAAAAAGTACGAATGTTTTGTGTAGTACTCCAAATTACATTACACAAAAAGATTCCTTAGTTCCTGCTATAATCAATCATCATTCAAATCTATTGGAGGGAGTTCATTCAAATCTATTGAACCTCCTTTAGTCAAATCTATGGGGCATTCCCTAGACTCATCTAAAACATTCCAAAGGGTCATGGTGTCTTCATAAAGTTTCATCCATTCCTTGCTCTTGTTGTTTGTGAACTTCTCCCAAAAACTAAACCTACAAAGAGGAGGTAATGGACATTCCTTGTTAAGTTGTAGACCAATAAAATGATTTTTATCCACCAAAGCCATGACAATTCTTCTATGCTTGAGTTGCTCCACGCAAACCGCATGTTTCGGTGCAAATTCTATAGATAGTCCCTTATTAAAAAAATGTACCACGCAATTCCACGTATCCGTCAATAGATGGCCACACTCCGACATTCTCAACCAATGCTCCCATTTGACCGGTGCATTTCCATCCGGGCCTTTAACACTAGTTAGCAAATCTTTAAAAGTTGCTTCTTTGTCCTCCATAGAACCTTCTAGCATCATTGAGATATGAAACTCCTTGTCGTTTTCTAGTCGGGCGGCCATCTTCTTTTTTATGAATTGGCATTGGGTGAGATTCTCCTCAACCGCTCCACTTAGGTGTCCCAATTATTGCGATACAACGTGAAACCCACAATTTCCATCTTTCGGGACGTGTCGGTACCAATAATGAACTCTTGAATAATTGGAGGGAGTTGTATGCGATATTTTTGCAACACCGGTTGTACTACCTTCCTTGGACGACCTCTTTTCTTCGCAACATCTCCTTGGATTGCTTGACTCTCAAGAGGTAGAGTGTCGTTTAGATTCAAATTTGAGACCGTTGGTGTAGTTGAATCCTTCCTTGACCGACCCCTTTTCTTTCCAACAAATTCCACACTTGCTTGACTCTCAAGAAGTGGAGTGCTATTTGGATTCAAGTTTTAAACCGTTGGTGTAGTTGTTTCTTTCCGCGGACGACCTCTTTTCTTTTTAGCCGGCTCCTCCTTGTATTGCGCCTCGGTATAAACATGTCCGGATGGATCGTACTTTGTACTCAAATGCTCTTTAATTTGTTCCCTTTCGGATTGATCGCACTTTGTACTCAAATACTCTTTAATTTGATCCCTTTCGGCTTGACCGCATTTTGTACTCAAATACTCTTTAATTTGTTCCCTTTCTTTC
This sequence comes from Papaver somniferum, assembly GCF_003573695.1. Lineage (NCBI taxonomy): Eukaryota > Viridiplantae > Streptophyta > Magnoliopsida > Ranunculales > Papaveraceae > Papaver > Papaver somniferum. The sequence goes on along the minus strand of NC_039362.1, from coordinate 28,774,438 downwards.
GCCCCCGTCTTTGTGGTAGGTGGTATACCACAAGGATCTTGTTTCGCCGGTTCTTGAAGTTCTTCCATAAAAGGGTAAACAATCGGCATCCACTTGTGCTTCATAGTTTGTTTGTCCAACCTATTCAACTTGGGGTACTTTTCAAGGATTATTCTCCCAAGTTCCATGTCGCCAAACTCTTCACCGAGATCTTCTCTTGGAGCCAGTTTGAAAGATAATTGCTTCCAATAAGGATCGATATCATCAAGAAGAATTGGGGTTTTATACCTACCAAGCATATGAAGACATGGAAGTCTGATAGCCTTCATTATCCTACACTTACGAGGAAAGCTCGGGTCGTCAAAATTTTTAAACAAGGCGAGATGTTTCATCATAAAACGTATTGCCCAATGCGAGAAGTTGCAATGTATACCAACAAGCATCCAATTATCCTCCTTAAACTCCCTCAACTTCCGGAAGCTACTTTCTTGGAATTGATTTTTTATCTTGTTGATATCATTATTAGTGTACTCAAGTTTGAAATGTTTATAGTCGTAAGTAAAAGCATATACAAACCTCTCTTTGTGTGGCCTCAACCATTGTTTCTTGCAATATTCCACTACTTTGGGGTAATTAGTCCCCTAATCTTCCTCGAACTCTTTCAAGTTTATCTCATATCTTGCAACACTCATCGACCAAACCACCTTATCCCATGCTTTCATGAATAACCCAAACTTGATCTCACCTTCTTTCCATTCTTCGTCTTCTTTCTCTTTCTCCTTCTCTCGCTCCTCTTTAGTTAGTTTGCTAACACGTTCATCTTCCTCCTTTTCACAATTAGTTCCTTCCTTTGCTTTCGGTTTTTGGATATGACTTCTACAATTCTTCCTAAGATTGCATTGTATAAGCCAAGTGCAAAGGAAATTTTGTGCATTGGGAAAGACTATCCTCACGGCGTTCATTATTGCTTGCTCATTGTCGGTGACTATAACCTCGAGAATCTCGTCTTCGTGGTAGAGAAGCTTCAAAGTTTCCAATGCCCAAATATAGCTATCATCCTTCTCACAATCCATAAAACACAATGCCACCATGAACGATTGCTTATCCGAGGTTTGTCCAACAATGTTCAACAAAGGCATGTTGTACTTATTCGTCTTATGAGTACAATCCATGAAAAAAACTTGGTAAAAGCAACGCGCCAATTGAATCATATCGGGATGAGCAAGAAAAACACGATCCTCCTTCCCCTCCGATGACTCATGGTGCCTCACCATGTAGTTGTCTTTGTGTATTATCCATTGTGATTCTTCCATCACCTTTATTCCATCCCATTCAATTCTTTTAATAGTTGCCTTGGCCGCATAAATTATAGACAATGAAGAAAGGTTACGTGGGTCATCCCTCTTGAACTTACTAAGGAGCTTACTTGGTTTAATTCCCCAACTTGTTCTTACTTGTTCGAACTCGTGCGGTTTCAACTTGGCAACTTGACAATGCCCAACAAGAGTTTCCAGATCTTTATGGTTATGCCAACCAACATCAACTCTAGTCATTCTCCACATGTCATCGTTGTCTTTGTTCCTTCCAAAAATAATCTTGAATGGGGATCCACACTTCTTTGATTTTGTTTTGTACACCCTAGTCGTCTTCTTATCATACACATAACCCTTTCTCTTGTGACTTTCGTCCGGCGACCCATAACACTCGCATACCATTTCAAACCGCGTAGATTTTTGTTGGGTGTTTTTCACTAGAACACACATCTTCTCTTTTGCTTTCTCAACAATCCAATTGACCGCGTCGTCTTTTTCCTTCCATTCCAAATCATTAGCGTAATGTGCGGAAGTATCAGGACCCCTAATTTTTTGAGCTTGAGGCTGATCCGTCATCGGTACCAATGCAACAATCTACAAAACATCAAAAGTTAGTTGATATGTATTCACAGAGTCGGAAGGATCGACATATAAAACCCTGCCGTCAACAAAACAACTGGCAAGGAATCAAAATTTAACAGTGCCGACCAAGATAGAGTCGGCAAGGTTCAAAAAAATAAGTTGCCGGCTAAAGCATTTTCAAGTAATGACTCATGTGTTGTAAAACTGAAAGTCGGCATGGTTTTATAAGTCTACCCTACCGACACAAATGTTGCTCATGAAAATTCGGCACGTTGTTCAATTAACAACCACGCCGGCGTATTTGGCCGGCATGCTCGACAAACCTCGACCTTGCCGACCGTGTGCAACAAAAGTGAAAAAACAAAAACAAATTCCATCATTTGTATGGAAAAATCACAATCTTTACCATGTAGGTTGTCTACCTGATTACTTGCAGCTCTATTCTCTTCTTCTTGGTCATTGGATTTTACATTTGTCTCAAGATATTCATCACTTCCATACCCATCATGAGTTTGAGGAAAATAAAAGTGAGGGTCATGCATGTAATCCATTTGATCATGGTCTGGTAGATCATCATACAAGTACTCATATGTAGGAGGAAAGTTAGAAGGCTCCCCCACTTCAAAATCAGGATTTGAATCACTCATATCACAAATTTCTCAAAAACCCTAACTCCCCCCCCCCAAAAAAAAACTTCCTCTACTACTTCTCTCTCTAAATTATTTTTAAAACTTCTCTCTCTAAATTATCTCTAAATAAATCAACTAACTAATCTAACTAATTTAACTAATCTAATCATTTTAGTTAAATTAGTGCTAATCATTGGGGGACATTTTAGCCATTTATAAAGAACAAGGTTAATGAGTGGCTTGGTTTTACTTCATAATGGCCACATTTTGTCTTATTGGGTATACCCCAATTAGTTTGAGTATACCCAAATCTCGCCAGGTAAAATTACTTATAGATTTTAGTTTTGGATATGAAAGATTGTCTCCGTTTCATTAAAAGTGATATTTTCATTTATTTCATTTTTACCTAATAATAAACCAAATTAAAAAATAAAATAAAAGTACTACTTTTCCAGAAATGAAAGGAAAATTAAGAAAAAGTAATGTTGCCGACGTGCATCACACGTGCTCACTACTTGTAGCTATAAGTATACTAGAAATCAAGACTTATAGTTTTGACAACTAAACTTGACAAACAAGCTTGAGATAACAACGCTTGCGAGTTCGACCGAGCAGTGCTCTAACAATCTCCCCCTTTGTTAATTTTAATGATAAAACTATCAATACATATGGATTAAAAATAAATAAACTTTGTAGCTTCTCATCCAAATACTTGATTTCCTTGGTTCTTCAACATTACTCGAAATCTTCGTCACTTTCAAGTACTCCAGTGATTATAACGTGTTCAACTCAGCATCATAATTGTTGAAGATCCGTAGCCATATCAATATATAAAAACAAGATGTTTTCTTATTGTTATACAGTGTCATAGTGTTATTACACAACATCAAAGTTCAATTGTATCACAACTTTGACTATAATACTATGGTGATATGTATCACTCCCACTTAGTCAATACTTCATCTCACAATGAAAACCACTCTCCCTTACATAATGATCCGTAAACCATACGTATCTGTAGTGTGAACTACACAATAATTCTCCCCCTTTTGTCGATATAAATTGGCAAAGGTACGAAAACTAGTGGGATCATAATGAAATTTTCATAGAGATACTTCATGACTAAAAGAGAACATATCAACTTTGTTTCAATGATTTCACATAGTCGAAACTTGGTGTATTCATCAAGAAGTTTATAAAGATACAAGAAAACTCCTACAATATTCCACAACCGCACTCCACACAAAGATTTGGCAATTAAGCACAAGTTCAAATAAAAACTCTCCCCCATAAAATGTCATTCCTGAGAGAACAACAAGAAGGACCTTACTTTTACAAGAAAAAAAGGATTTCTTTGGACGTTAACAAATCACATGAAACATGAATATTTATCCACAAAACTCAATTAAATTAACCACAAAGGAACCTCAATGATTAATTTAATTGGAAATGCTCAACATAAGAAAACTTACGGAGCCGTACAATACTTTCACATAGAAGTGGATCAGGGAAAGATCAATATTGTGGAATATTCAACGATTCATTCTATTTTTCATCAACTATTTGCATAATGATATATCATAGACTTAATCTTTGCAATTCAAAAGTTCATTCTATTTTCCATCATTATTTGCATAATGACATAATTAGACTTAACTTTTGACATATGTGGAAGAATCAAAGTTCACGGACTTAAGCACATATCCCATATAACATTATTAAGCAATATATAAAACCAATAAAGATTAATACTACAAAATCATCTTCGTAATAAACTTTAGAATTTAAATAAATAAATCTAAAAGCTTTGCAAGATGAAAATCGTTCGCAATAGCTATGTGTAATCACAATATATGCTATACCAAACCCTAGTTATCCTTCTTAAAACACAAGAATAAATTCTCATAAGAAGTTTCCTAGACATTAAGACCTCTGAAAAATTCTTTATCGTCCCCGAACTCCTTGTCGTCAACAACCATTGAAATATAAGGTTCATGAAGAAATGAGTCAATTCCAATAAACCTTCTTGACTGATGTTGAACTAGGGCCTTCTGAATTTCAAGAGTTCTTAGAACAATAGCCTTTATTTGTTGAATCTCCCTCCTTGTTTCCTTCAACTCTTTAAGAACACCAGAAAACTTTTGAAGATTAGAGGGGATAGCCCTTGGTTTCTTCATATTCTTCATTTTTCTCTTTAAAGTTGTAGAGGAAAGAGATTTATCTTTTTCCTTCAAGATTGATGGCTTAACAATCATATTAACATCGTTTTCATCAGCAGACATGATACTCGGAGTCTCCATTGCAAATATGGGATTGTGAGATACACAAAACAGACTCTGCAAGCAGTTGTGTGATAAAAAGAGTTTTCAAGGAAGGAAAAAAGAATGTAGGGTTACCGAACCTTTATACAAGTAAAATGATTCACATACAACCAATTCACATCCCTAAAAAAGGCTGAATTGTCGAATTTAACCCTCTTTGAATAATCAAAAGGGGGAATCCTTTCCAATACCAATTTATGATATGAAAGGATTAACAAAATTCCAGAAAACCAAAAGAAAATAAAAAAATAAAAAAAATCTTTTCTTAAAGCCTGAATTGTGCTCAACTCTTGTCTCTTTGACCAGGCACATGAGACAAGATGCACTTTCCACACGATCAAGTTGTGTTGGGTAAAAAAATAATCTGTCCACCATTCAATTCTTGTACGAAATTCTTAATACCCTTTTTCACATAATGTTTAGACCTAGTTATTTTCAGGAGAGGTCTACTAATTTCTTTAAAAATTATTTTTTTCGGAGAATTGAGTTTACTTACCTCAGATGAATTAGACTTCTAAACAAGTTTGAGCTTGTTTGCTAACCAATTTGCTCTCCGTTGAAGTTTATTGACATATCTTATCTTATGTTTGTACTTGGAACATTTAGAGAGTTCATGACCCTTAAAAGTACAATAAGAACATGTCAATGTTGAGGACGATTTAGACACCATAGCTGAGCATGCTGCTAAACAAATTGAGGTACCTGAAACATATGAAATAAAATTTTCAGTAGACAGGGAAAAATTCATTCTATCCTCCATAGTGGTTGACGAAGTTTCTGCAGGAAGAATATCAAGATTGATGTACGTATTGCTACAATTATCAAAATCAATATTTTCACTAAGGAGTGCAATACTTGACTTTTCATCATCAATCAAATCATAGTGATCAAACATTTCATAAAGATTTGCAGCAAGACCTTTGTTCCCGGTGTATTTTCTACGATTTCGACACTCATTAGCAAAGTGACCAAAACCTTTACACTTGAAGCACTGTGGCATATCCTCATCATCAGTATCAACAATGTCCATGTTTTTAGGAGGGGCACGGTCATGAGGTTTGACTGATGACCTGGGTTTATCTCTGATGAACCATTTACTTCTCTTCAAAATAAGATCTCTAAATTGTCTTGTCAAGATCTTCATTTGATGAATCAGTATCAATAGGATCAACTACAGAGATGCCAACACATTTACTTTTGTCAAGTAATTTAGTGTTCTTTTGTGCTTTGAAAGCAATATCCTTCCCAGATTTGGATGTATGCTCATGATCAAAGATCTTTAACTTCCCAATAAGAGTAATTTGGAAAGAGTGTTAAGGTTATGTCCTTCAACGATGGCATGTTTCTTAGAATCGTATTTGGCTGGCAATGTTCTGAGAATTTTCTTCACAATGTCCTTTTCAGGAATAGTCTTACCTAATGCAAAAGATGCACTAACAATTTCAGAAAATTTGTGACTAAACTCATCAAATGAATCTTCATCAGCCATATGAAGGTTTTCCCAGTCAGAATTTAGTTTTTGAAGCCTAGCTTCTTTCTCAGGGGAATTTCCTTCGAATACAGTTTCTAAGATATCCCAAGCTTCTTTACATTTAGTGCATGCAGTCACATGGTGCTGAAGATTTGGGTTAATGGCATGGATGATAGCATTTAATCCGTCAGAATTTTGCTTTGCGGCGAGAATCTCGGCAGGATCATATGCACCAATATCCTTTGGAGCAGTTACATCGCCTTTTGTAACAACCAGAGTGTTAGAGCATTGCTCGGTCGAACTCGCAAGCGTTGCTATCTCAAGCTTGCTTTTCAATGTTAGTGATCAAAATTATAAGTCTTAATTTCTAGTATACTTATAGTGATGTCTCAGACTAGGATAGATTGTGTAGTTGAGCATTAGACTTCACGACGTTCATCAATTGAAGACGGAGAACTACTGAGTAGAGCTTGTTGAAATTCATCAACAAAAGGTATGTGGAGACTAAAACTCATTTATTACTTGGAAAGTCTATTTATACTTTATCTCTTATGTTGAGACAAAAGTCATATTATTATATAGTTGTCGATTATACACATTTGAGATTTCGAGCTGAGATTAACTCGCTTACATATTTCTCTAAATATGTGTTGGTAAGCTTTCGCTTCAACCTAGTTCATCTTATATCCTTGACGAAAGTCAAAAGATGATCATGTGAAAATATCCGAGTAACATCTTACATGGTTTGTGTTATACAATCATTTGGTGTAGACTTAGAATGTTTCGTTATGATTATTTCAATAACTTGAAAATTGCTTTGATGCTAATAGTGTGTGAAAACGGCTATTGTCATCCTCTAAGAATGTTTCAATGATTGAAATAGAGTTTATAATACTTAACCATCAAAGGATTATAAACATAGTGTGCATTCTTGCATGTATGTGATCCATGACCAGAACTAAAGTATGCATACCCGTATGCGTACTTGAAGTTGTGAAATTCCGTGTACCAAGTACACATACCGGTACGCATACTTGCGTGAGGTATAGGTCCGGGAATTTCTACTGGGATTTGGAAGTGTCCTCAAGTATGCGTACCTGTTTGCATACTGGAGAACCCAAACCCACACTAGCTGCTCAGGTACGCATACCTGTATGCATACTTGAGTGGTTAAAGTTCTAAAATCGTTTGGATCATGAACTAATACATTTATATATTAAGGAATGCATTCTTTGCAAACCGTGGCTATAATGTTCATGAATTGATTTGAGTGAATCAAATCGATTTTGCTTCGATTGTGTTATTGTATACTTCTATGAGAATATAGCAATTGAACAACTCTTTAACTAGTTTCATTTGAGTCATTTAAATTAGTTATGGTTAAGATGAATAAGGTTGATATGAGAGTGTTCATATATATAACCTCGGTTAACTAATCTTGAGCCAACATGGTGTACACGTTTAGGTACGGTTCTTAAACCTAAATGAGGGTACATTTCATTTGTGTATAACAAGCTAAGTTCGATCTAATGGTTGAAAGATATTAGCTTGAATCTAATAAGGTTTTCATCTAACGGTGAATATTAAATGCTTTGTTACCATGGTGACTTAGATTGCAAACCCTGATTTGAAAACTATATAAAGGAAAACTCTAGCAACTGGGAAACCTAATCCCCACACCTCCTGGTGATACTAGTTGTATAAGCTAGAGTTGATTCTCCTTTAACCTTAGGTTTTTCACGAAACCCTATAGGTTAACGACTTAAAGACTTCATTGGGATTGTAAAGCCAGACCCAACTATTTTCTCTGTAGTTGCGTGATCTGATCTTGGTGTTTCTATCGTATTGAGTACTATCTTCTCTAAGATTGTCTAGAGATTTATTCTCCGATATGCAAGATAAAAAGCAGTCACAAAAATCTTCGTCTCATCGTTTGTGATTCCACAATATCTTTTTTCGTTACCATATGATTAAGATTATTGTGAGGTGATTGATAATACTAGGTTGTTCTTCGGGAATATAAGTCTGGTTTATCAATTGGTTCCTGTGCACCTTGATTTATCAAAAGACGGAACAAAACTCATAGGTATTTTTGTGGGAGACAGATTTATCTATTCCAATAGACTTTTCTATGTGAGACAAATTTGTTTATCAAGTTTTCGACTTTGGGTCGTAGCAACTCTTGGTTGTGGGTGAGATAAGCTAAGGGAATCAAGTGCGTAGTATCCTGCTGGGATCAGAGACATAAGGAGCACGACTGTACCTTGAATCAGTGTGAGATTTATTAGGGTTCAACTACATTCCAGTCCGAAGTTCATTGGTAGTAGGCTAGTGTTTGTAGCGGCTTAATACAGTGTGGTGTTCAAAGCTGGACTAGGTCCCGGGTTTTTTCTGCATTTGCGGTTTTCCTTATTAACAAAATTCTGGTGTCTGTGTTATTTCTTTTCCGCATTATATTTTGTTATATAATTGAAATATCACAGGTTGTGCGTTGAATCGATCAATTGGTAAATCCAACCTTTGGTTGTTGATTGAAATTGATTAATCCTTGAAATTGGTCTTTGGTACCGTTCAAGTTAGTTCTCTTATATTCAATCAGGCTCACAAATTTTTATTTTCTGATTACGGATTGAATTGAGAGATAGAGATATAAAACTCTTTGATGTAGTTTTCTCTAGATTGAGTCTGACTGTCTAGTTGATTCTCTTGAAAGTATATTGGAGTTTGTCTATTCAGATTGCCAAACGAAACATTGGTTGTGGTTGTTAGACCCACGCATTTTCAATTGGTATCAGAGCAGGCAAACACGTTAAGACCTCATAAGTCTGTGTTTGTAAATCGATCTGAGTATGAACGACTTTGTCTCTAAAAACGCTTCACCAGAAATGGATAAACTCAATTTCGAGCGTGTTGTAGAAACCATCGATATGGTTGAGAATCCTAATTAAAAAAATTTCATCAATAATCTTTGTCTAGAAAAACATCGTTTGATAAGGAAAATTGATGGACTTCATTGCGAGATTTATATAAAAAATTCCGAGCTTCGAGAACGTTCTAAAGAGGTTGTTGATCTCAAAATGAAGTTGGATGAACAAATCCTGATCAACTCTGATCTTGTTGCAGAAATTACAGAACTTAAGGATTTGAAATCTGTAAAGTCATCTTCAATGGATTTGAGTAACTCCTCAATTCTTCATTGAAGAATTGCCATATGTCAGGTGATAAGCAAGGTTTAGGCTTTGAGAAAACTGAAAGTGCTCAGAATTCTTTGAACAAGAATAAAGATGTTGGTACATGCATGTTTTGTGATTCTCGTGATCACTTTCATCATGTATGTTTGTCTTTTATAAAAAGATTAAATGTTGCACGAAATCTTCACAAGAATGTTGTACAAATTTGTCTGCTCTTAAAAGACAATCAATACTAACAAGAAAGCCCAATTGGGTTAGTAGTGCTAGTATGGGAGCCTTTGCTCTGAAATCAACATCACCCTTTCAATGGTTTCTTGATAGTGGATGTAGCAGGCATATCACTGGAGATCTCTCATGGTTTGTCAACACAAACAACTTTGATGGCGGTCCAGTAACATTCGGTGATGGGAGCTGCTGCTACATAAGCAAGAAAGGGACAATCATAATATTCCCAACGACGTCAGCATATACCCTCACAATGTCAGAATATTCCGTCAATGCATCAACATGATGCCACCCCAGCGTCACTATACCGTTACAGTCACCGATACAGTCAACTACTCCGGTAGAGGTCATCATCTCCGGCGACGACGCAACAACAGATTTTCCAGCATCCATGCCCAACGAACTTTCCGCCAACTCCGTCCGTCGATGTCCGGCCGACCAGCTCCAGTGCTTCGCGGTGCACCCATTTTCATACTCCTCAGATATTTCCTCCCCGCGCCTTTTTATTTCCGGATGTTTCCGCCCCATCCGAGCCAACTCACCAGTTAAGCCTATCCAACCAAGGTGGATAATTCAACCCTATTTGCTTTGGCTTGAGGATATTTCCGCCCCACTTCTTGGGCTTAGCCAACTACAACCATTTCTTGGGCTTGGTGTTCGATTTTGTTTCTTTGATATCTCCTTCATATGACGTCCGAATTAGATGATTTTTGGCTCGTTGCGATCATATTTCAATATCCTACATCATGAAGGTAAAATTTATATATTTGGAGAAGAAAATTTTTGGAGCAAGGTGCTCACTGAGCAAAGCCATTAGAAATGGATCACACCATCAACGCGTAATGCCACATCGCCAACCGGGTGCCAAGTCAGCTAGCACCTAATCGTATCAATTGCCACATCAGCAATCTTCTATCATGTAACATGCCATGTCAGTAGAAGTTGTGCCACTCCTGCCCCGTTAGCAATCTATCCACCTGGCTTGCCGAACATCCAATTTTGTTTCTTCGACAACTTCTTCATCGTACGTCCCAATTGAGTGATTTTCGGCTTTTGGCGATGCATGTCAATATCCAACATCATGAGGGTGGAATTTCAACGATTGGATTTTATTCTTTTTAGATTGGGGCAGAGACATCGAAGAAGGACGCAATTAATCACCAAATGAAGCCATTATGAAATATTCAAAGATCATATTCGGTACCGGTCACAACTGCTACAGTACAGTTGATCATACTGGTGTAGTCCAGTTTCTCAGCAACCGCTGCAGTCCAGTTGACACCAACTGATGCGGTCCAGTTTTACTTATAACTGTTACAGTCCAGCTGATCGCAGCTGCTGCAGTACAGTTCCATGGCAACTGTCTTCAATCCAATTTTAATTCAACTGATGCACTCCAGTCCCGCAGAAAAATCCAGTTCCTAAGTCATCCATGATGCAAACCATAAGCCGTCATCAACAAACCGAGACGCTAAGCCAATTATGTTAGAGTATAGCTCGGTCGACCTCGCATGTGTTGCTATATCAAGCATGTTTGTCAATGTTAGTGATCAAAACTATGAGTCTTGATTTCTAATTTACATAGCTAAGTCTCGGACTAGGATAGAAAAGTGTAGTTGAGCTCAAGGACTTCATGGCGATTCATCATACAACGACGAAGATCTACTCAAGGAACCGTGGAACTTCATCAACAAAAAGGTATGTGGAGACTTGAACTTATCTATCACTCAAAAGTCTATCTCTTCTATCTCCTACTTCTTATGAGACAAAATTCGTATGCTATATAGACTGGATCATACACATTTGATATTTCCAGCCGAGTATATCTCGCCTATCTATATCTCGAAATCATGTGTTGGTAAAGCGCTTCGCTTTGATCGGGTTTATCTTCACCTAATGACGAAAGTCATATTGTTTCAATCACTTTGAAAATCGCTTTGACGAGAAATAGTGTAACAACTAGATAACGTCCCCTAAGAATGTTTCAATGGTTGGAATGAGAGTTTAGGTCAATATAACCATGATGGATATAAGCATTGTGTGGTAACACATATGTGCATAAGTCATATTCCTTAATCCGAAGTTTGCGAACTTTGTTGATTGCGAGAAACCGTAGGAATTGGCTTTGCCAAGTCCGCGAACTGACGGAAGTTCTCTTACCGAGAATTTCTGCTGGGATTTTCCAAAAACTCGTTTGCGTGTTTAGTCCGCGAACTCAGTCCGCGAACCTAGTCCGTGAACTGGCGGAAGTCCCTTGCCGAGATTTTCTGCTGAGTTTGGAAAACTCTACTGGTTGCTTTAAGTCCGCGAACTTGTTTGCGAGCTTGAGTGGGTTATGATCTAAATATTTGCTCTGAACATGAAACTTAAATTACTAAGGAATGCAGTATGCAAACCGTGGCTATAAAGTTCATGAGCCGATTCAAATCGAATCGAATCATCTTTGTCTCAATTGTATCTTGTGTAGTTACATAAGATCTCATAGCAATTGAAAAACTCTCTAACTAGTTCATTTGAGTCAATTGAACTAGTTATGGTGAAGAAGAACAAGGTTAATATGAAAGGCTCATATGGTTAACCTTTTGGGTTACTATGTTGAACCAACACACGTACACGTTTGGGCACGGTTTTCACAAACCCAGTATACGTATATCTCAAGTGTGTGTGACAAGCTAAGTTTTCGATCTAACGGTTGAGAAATATTAGCTTGAATCTAAATCAGGTTTTCATCTAACGGTGAATATTGATTGCTTTGTACCTAAGGCAAAACCCTGATTTGAAGACTATATAAAGGAGACATCTAGCATTGATCAAAACTAATCCCCATACGTCTGTGTGATACTAGTACGCTCGCTAGAGTCTAATCTCCTCTAACCTTTGGTTTTCTTTTCTAAAACCAGGTTAACGACTTAAAGACTTCATTGGGATTGTGAAGCCAGACCGATACTACTTTTATCGTAGTTGTGTGATCTGATCTTGCATCTTCTATCGTACGAGTACAATCTATTGATTGGCTTGAGATCGTGAGAGTTCTCCGATAGGCAAGATAAAGAAGTCACAAACATCTTTGTCTCACTGTTTGTGATTCCTCGACGTCCTCTTGTTTACACAAGTAAGACTGTTGAGAGGTGATTGATTAATCTAGGTTGTTCTTCGGGAATATAAGACCGAATTATCAATTGGTTCCTGTTCACCTTGATTTCATATCATAAGACGGAACAAAAACCTAGGGTTATTATGTGGGAGACAGATTTGTCCTTTGATAGACTTTTCTGTGTGAGACAGATTTGTTTATTATCAAGTCTGCGATTTTGGGTTGCAGCAACTCTTGGTTGTGGGTGAGATCATCTAAGGGAATCAAGTGCGCAGTGTCCTGCTGGGATCAGAGGCGTAGGAGTACAACTGTACCTTGAATTAGTGGGAGACTGATTGGGGTTCAACTATAGTCCAGTCCGAAGTTAGCTTGGAGTAAGCTAGTGTCTGTAGCGGCTTAATACAGTGTATTCAATTTGGACTAGAACCCGGAGTTTTTCTGCATTTGCGTTTTCCTCGTTAACAAAATTTCTGGTGTCTGTGTTATTTCATTTTCCGCATCATATTGTTTATCTTTATAATTGAAATAATACAGGTTGTGCGTTAAGGTTTAATCGATTAGAGATCCGACCTTGTGGTTGTTGATTTCATTGATTAACACTTGGACATTGGTCTTTGGTACCGTCCAAGTATTACTTGTGTTTGATTAGGACTCACTGATTTCTATTAGCTTGAGTAATATCAAAAACAAGAGAGAGATATTAACTCCTTTAGATACTTTTATCTAGATTGAGTCTGACTGTCTAGTTGATTCTCTAGGAACGTATTTCGGAGTTAGTCCATACAGATTGCTAAGCGAAATATTGGGTGGTGTTGTTAGACCCCCGCTTTTTCAATTGGTATCGGAGCAGGTAAACACGTTTAATACCTTAAAGTCTGTGTTTGTAGCGATCTGACTCTATAGACAAGTGTAGATGGTGGATTTTCGACAAGGGCTAAAATCGTAAACTCATAATTAGACGAAGCTCTGATCCAGCAATCAGACGTGAGTATTGAGACGCGGGTCTCTCATCGAATTCTCAACGGGGAGTACATTCTCTCAGGAGTACATGTAGATATGTAGTCTCACGACTGGACAACGGCATATCTCCTGAATACTGAACACTTTCAGTGATTATTTCTATATAGTATCACGAGATAGACGGCTCATAGACAGCTTGCTCTGCTAGTATAGAGCGATAACGTCTTCAGGAACAAACAACGAGTTTACCCTGACTATATAAAGGACATGACTTACCGACAAGCTTATATCGGGATAATTAATGCTCCTAGACAGCTTGCTCTGCTAGTATAGAGCCACAAAGTTAATTATTCCTAATTAAGAATAATTCTGCCGTGACATTCACTACTGAATTCCCGGAATAATCTATTATTGCTCTTATTCCATGGTCGAATCCACGACTGGTCCCATGGAATGGCAATAACGATTGCTCCTTTTCCATGGTCGAATCCACGACTGGTCCCATGGAATGGCAATAACAATTGTTCTGATTCTATGATCGAATCCACGGCTTGATCTCATAGAATAGCAATAACTATATTATCTCATTACTCCGATTTCATGATCGAACCCACAACGGGTCTCATAAATGGTAATAGATAAAACTTAATTACTCCGATTTTATGGTCGAATCTACAATCCCATGGAATGGTAATGCTCACTTTATTATTCTGAATTCGTAGTCGAATCCTCAGCTGATCCTATGAATTAATAATAAACATCTTATTACTCAATTTTATGAATTATTCTCCACTGAATTCCACAATTAGTAATAAATAATCAACAACCGGGCGTCTGAGCTACCTCTAAGTAAGCCCCGATCCAAACGGTGAAAGTGTGTTCAACGACGATGCACTAACAGTCACCGCACGAACGAGTATTTCAAAATACGACGAAACGATTAACCTATCGCAAAATAGGAATAAAATAATAAATAATCAAAATATTGACCAAGGCGCCAAGGGATTGGATTCATTGACTGGCCGACCGTGCCATGACCAATCCCACACCAGTTTTATATTTTATCATGTTTTTATTATTTTCCTTCATCCGATGAAAATCCTTTCATTTGAACAAATCTCATTCGTCTCGAGGAAACTCCTTGATGTAACTCAATAATGTTGTAGTAATAAGGTTCGTTGAGGCTTGTGAAAGCAATGGATTTTTAGACTTATAAAACTTAAAAGTAAAGAAAACTTATTACAAAATTGACTTCAAGATATGAGAAAATAACCAAGACACTGATTCCACTATTACACATGAATTAATGATGGTAAATAATCCAAAACTCTAATTATCTTTTAAGTCCTTTATATCTTAACTCACTAATAATCAAGCAAATTCTCAAACATCAATTGTATCCTTTAAGCATAGATTATCTAAACAAAGCATAACCTATCTAATTGAATCACAACTGATTAGGAAAATTACGCAAACAATTTAAAACTCTGCAAAAGCAGTGATTGAGTGAATTATAATTAAATATTAGAGAAAATAAAATAGTTACCAATTATTCATGCGTAAATAGCTTCCTCATTGCCTTGGTTTTGGGAGAATTAGCCGCTCATCATGTTGGAAACACGCTCAAAAATCATTATTATTGCTCAAAGGGTGCTTACAAATGATGAAAATGGAGAAATAATTCAAAACCGGGTTTTGTAACAATTATAATTGTTACAAACCAAAAAAAAAGACGATACGAAGGATGTGTCACTGTTACTGTTGCTCTAAGACCCACGGATCTGTGTCGCAAACGCTGTAGCAAATAAGTCTGCCTCTGATGTACGACCCATGGCTGTGAGTCGTTGTTACTGTTGGAAAACGACGGTCTTGAATGGTCCGTTCTTCGTGTTCTTCAATGGCAACATCTGGTCTCTCTGCAACTTGGTGTTTCGACTCTGTGGTGCTCTATTTCTCTCCCAAACTCTCCGTCCGCTTCTCCGCTACCCAGGATGATATTTATACTCAACAGGCGATGAAAATCCTCCATAATAACTCACAGTAATCTCTCTTTATTCGGCAGTGAAGGGTAATATTCTCGGAATATTTTCTTTCCAAAAATCCTTCTCTTACATGTCTGCTGCTGTTGAATCTACCTTATTTACCTCTGACATGCTCCAAACTGTTGCTCGAGTCAACAAAACATGCTGAGAAATCGTTCAAACTCATGCAATCCCGTGAAATAACTCTCCCATGTACGGACTGCCCTGTTTTCTTCCACACGATTATCTAGCCAAATTTGTCCGAAAAGATCAACCATACCACGCCTGTTAAGACAAGTCTAGTCATCCCAACAATTTCCAGCCGTTGAGTCTCCTTCAATCCCGTCCAAAATGCCAACCCTAATTTTTGCCGTAGCCTGTTAGCTTTTCTCGCCACTTTTCTGATTTAAATTTGAGAAGAAGATGGTTATCCCTTATCCAACGTCCTGGGTGCCGAATAACAAATGGGTGTTGTGGACAAATGGGCTACACATAGCCGTGGGTGACACATAACAAAAGTGGGGGTCCGTATAGCAAATGTCCTCCGGGGGTGCTGCGAGCAACTTTTCGAGACGAATTTTCCAACAATATTTATTTCCTAAAAATACATAAAAACACAATATTAGTACAAAAATCGAGTTCCAACAAAACAGACATTGAGGACAATTTAGACACAAAAATGTGTCTATCACTCCTCGACTTCATGGTGTTTTCATAAACCCATGAGAATAATATAAAATTAAGGAAAAACAGTGTGGGGCGTGACCATTGGCCAACCGGCCATGCCTTGGTCCCAGCCGGCCCCACACCTTATGGTTCCTCATTATTTTATTATTATTATTATTTCCCTGATTTCATGAAAATTCCTTCAAATCATGGTATTTTCAAAATACATAAAAAATAATAACATAAAAATTAGGGAAACACGTGGGACTGAGTCCAGCCGGCCATGCCTCAGCCGGTCCCACACGCCCATGTATTTTTTTATTATTATTTTTAGGATTTCCTTCGTCCCATGAAACTCCTGGATTTCATGGTATTTCTCTCAAATTAGGAAAATCCCTTCAAATCATGGAAAAATACATAAAAAATAATAATATAAAAATTAGGGAAACACGTGGGAACGGGCCCCAGCCGGCCGTCCATGCCTCATCCGGTCCCACACGCCCATGTATTTTATTATTATTATTTTTAGGATTTCCTTCATCCCATGAAACTCCTTGATTTCATGGTATTTCTCTCAAATTAGGAAAATCCCTTCGAATCATGGAAAAATACATTAAAAATACATAAAAATTAGGGAAACTCGTGGGACCCGGCCCTAGCCAGCCGGCCGCGCCTCCACGGTCCAACACGCCCTTGTTTTTATTATTTTAATATTTTTGCTTTCCTGAACTCATGAAAACTCCTTCAATTCATGGAAACTCCCTAAATTCATCAAATTTCTCAAAATTCATGTATTTTTCATAAAATCATCAAAATATTATAAAATTAAGAAAAAAGCACCACGTGACCGTGGCCACGACCGACCGACCATGCCTTGTCCTCGGCAGTCCCATGCCTCCTTATTCCTTATTTTATAATTATTTTCCATCATCTCATGGTGTTTTCCTCAGTTTTGTCGAAACCCTAATTTTGGCATATTTTCTCGAATAGATGCTCAATTGCACGCCAGAAAATATCAAAATTCTCAGGTTTGTGACACGGACGCCTTGGGGACACGAACACGCTATCTTGACCGACCAAGATTGGCTCTTTGGCTTACAGAAGCCGGTCCCATCAAGTTTCACAGTTTTGACCTAATTTGCACAATTGCACGTATTAGGTCCAAGACTCTTCCAAACACTTTGGATTTTCATGAAGTGATCATCAGGCGGTCACGTGACTACCCAGGGCCGGTTTCATGACCCCATGGTCGGTCCCTCACTCCGTCATAATTAATTAGGTTTTCTCACCTAAGGCTCAGACGAGCATTTTCGAATAAATGATTAAACCAGCATTTAATCATTCTTTCACCAACAAATCGTCAACTCTTCAGGAGTTCTTTGTATTTGCTCACGTGAGCATATGGACACTACATGGTTGATCCACGGTCCCATGTAGTTGCTCCCTCCTTCATCCTATGGTTAAACTTCTGACGAACCATGAATTGATCACCAATTGATCAAATTAGGGTTTCTGAATCCAAGGATCATCATTCCAGATTCCAACTTTAATAGTTTTACGATGTCCTCGTGGTCATTAATTTTATTAATTATGCTCGGTTCAATGACTAGTATTCTAATTAATATTTTTGGTGCGCTGCCAATAATCCATCAGATGAGCAACACATGCTCAGACGATCAAATATTCAACAATTCATCACATGAGCAACACTTGCTCAGATGATAAATATTTGCTCAAACCAAGGAATATTGGTTCAACAATCAATAATCAACGATCCATCGAATGAGCAATACTTGCTCACTTCATCGTAAGAATTATACCTTTGTCTCATGACATGTTCAATTCATGAGTTTCAGAACATCATGTTCGACACTCAGCAACTACATGGACTCATCGTCCCATCAAACCACGAAGTCATCAATTGACTAACAAACCACGAGACGTCAATCGTGTCACTTGAGGGGATATCACTTAGGGTTTTGGTCTGGCGGTCTACGACACATGTGTTCAAATACACGATGGAATGTGAGCAAGTCGTGCATTCAGTTGAAGGAATTCACGAGGTAGTGGGTGGAAAATCGACCAAGTCTCCACATGTTGAGCAACTAGTTTCAAACACGATCTCCACTTTCCCACTCCTTGATTCCATCAACTGTCACACTTCATGGGATCATGGTGTCTAAAATTCCAGCAATATAAATAAGTCTCTGAATCATGATTGAAGCATCATCAGTATCATCAATCTCATGTCAAATCGACAACACGAGATCATCAACTCATAAATTGAGCAATTTCAATTATTCAGAGCTTATCATATTCAGAATTCACACACCCACAATCTTTGATTACCATTGATTCCACACATTTCCCAGCTTCCCTTCTACCGATCAACCCATCCTCTCTTGTGACCGAATTTACTCTGGAACGATCATTGTCTTGATTTAGGCCGGAGTACTACAGATTGATCTCTCGAATCTAAAGCACCCCTTTTGCAGCGGTGCATCTGTGTGAGGTTTAACATTTCGCTCGGTTCGAGGAGTCTCTTCCGTACGGTCGTCTCCTCAATTCCTTAAAAACCAGCAAATCGTTTTTCCCCATCTACAGATTGGCGACCACAGTGGGAGATTAATCTCTCGGTTGCAATCTCAAGCTTTCACAAGATGGTTGATCTTAGGTCACGCACGATCGCAGATCCTAACATAAATGATGCTAACACTAGCAACGACACTAATGATGATATTTCAGAAACCATTCCTGCTTCCAACAATGGTGGTGGCGTCACTCCTCATCAGACTGGAGCACATCCCTTGTTTGGTCGTTCCCTGGAGGAAATCAGAGAAAACCCACCTACCATTGCTGATCTCATCAAAATGCAAGAGACTCTTGCGAAGAATCAAACCGATATGGCTACAACACAGAAGGAGCTATTTAATCAACCGAAAGCTATCACTGATACAAGGAAGACCCAAGGAAAAGGAAAAGAGAAGGAAAAATCCTCAGACGCTGATCCTGAGGTAATTCCGATTCATATAGTAGATGATGATGAAGTTCGCAAAGATGCAGACGATCCATCGGCGAAGGAGTCATCAAACTTCATCACTCGGGAGGATTTGGAACGCCTTCTGGAGAACCGTGGAAAAGACAAAACCTCACATGTCCATCGTCACCATCCTCCGTACCCTGCTGCTACGCAAAGATTCCTCTTCCAAAAGGTTATACCTCTCCAACCTTCACTTTGTATGACGGAACATGCAATGCTCGGGAACATATTTCTCGGTTTCTGGAATTATTGGGCGAACACGAGCACAACCATGCCGTCCGTCTGAAGGAATTTTCAAAATCTCTGACAGGCAGAGCATACACCTGGAACAACAACATCGCACCGGGAAGTATCACCGATTGGGGAGAGATGATTAATGCTTTCTACAGAAAATACTTCTTCGTGTCAGAGCAAGTTACTCTCTCTGATCTGGGAAGGATGTTTCGAAGGAGCAGCGAACATCCTGATGATTATGTGAAAAGGTTCAGAATTCAAGCCTTGGACTGCCACGATCCAAACGTCACATAGCAACGACTTGTAGACTTGTGCGTGAACAAAATGATCCCGGTATACAGAGCCTTGCTGGAAAACCTACAGTTCCACACTTTCTCAGAACTTCATGAAGAAGCCAAAATGGTCAGCAACTACTACACATGCTTTACTGAGCAAAGTCTACAAGGTCGAGGAACCTCGGAGCAGCCGACGCCTGATCAACAAACAGTACGATGTCCAACCTTCCATGAACGTTGTTGCTCAAGGAAGAAAAAGGAAAGCTTCTGCTCAAACATGCGACATCCAATACCTCTTCCTATAAAAGCATCACGGAAGGATAACCAATCTTGCACAAACCTCGGCCTGGCATCAACGAACTGGAAAATGATCGGACAAACTCAAACTTCTCATGAAGGAGTGATCGAGTTACTAGAAGTCTGGGTTCAAGACGGTGCAATCAAACTGTTGCTCATCATAGAGAGCCAACATGAAGAACCCAAGGTACTGTCACCTTCATAGATTTATCAATCAGTCGACAAGTAACTGCAATATTTTGAAGCACGTCACCAAAGAGAAGGTTAATCTACAATAGCTTCAAATGGGCACTGGAGGAGTACACAAGAATCCTCTCCCAATCATAACCTTTACACTCTCTAAACAACCTATCAAAGAGGCATTTCAATCCTTGGTCGAACGTGAATTTCTCTATCTGTCGAAGGCACAAAAGAGAGACATGTTCACAGCACTGAACCACATCGTGTCAAGAAGTCAATTCCGGAAATACTTCTTGAGCCTCCAGCCACAAACCAAGAGATGTACGACTGGGGACTGCTTACCACATTCGAAGAAACGAATTTGGAAGAACATCGATCGATGTCGGCACCGCCATCAACATCATTCCACTGAAAACCTCAGAGCCGCAGGCATCAGTCGACAAGAAGCTACTCATGCTCTCATCTCAATCAGAGACCTTGAAGGAGCGCTCAGAATACTTATGGCTACATCACTCTCAAAGTGAACATAATTTCAACACTGGACAGAAACCAAGTTTCACATAATCAGGAAGATCCAGGATATGACATGTCCTTCAGACGAGCGTGGATCCACGCTGAAAAGATGGGTACTTACAAAGCGCCTTTGGTTACACGTCTCTCCAACGAAGAAAGTTCTGATCCAGAAGATTTGACGGACATTCCATCATCAGAGTACTTGGAGGAATTTCAAACTTTGACGAGGTTGAAGAAAGAACCTGCAAAAGATGCATATACATCCATCAAGAGGTTCCACACTCAGGCAAGTCTCATCCCACGTCTATGTCATTTATTTCCTCACATGCTATCCTAGCATGGGGACTCAATTCTACTAGCAACTCTGCAAGACGTTATGAATGGTAGCTTCACCACATTAGTATTTTACCAAGTGGTTGAATCTGACGCTCCTCCGAATCAAGCACTGAAACATTCATTACCGAGATGATGTCCAAAGATGGAAAATAACACTTTGGGTGTTTCTCATGCAAGTCCATATGTTTCACAAAATCAGAAAGCTCTGATGTCTACACAAGTGTCGAATCCCACTACCGCAACGGAAGGGATGATGAATCAATGGAAGATACTCCAGGGCCGAGATGATCAAACATTCGATGCTTAAGGAATACACGCTTCAACGCTCAAGCATCTAAGAAGCCATCAAATTGTACTCCCAATCAAAGAGTACAGCTTCAGCACAAATATCTCGACGATTACACGTTGATTCAACACCAGCACGATCAAAGTGTAACTAAACTACAATCGTTAAGTCTTCATTATCCCATGATAAGACTTCCGAAGCATATGCAACATCATTCATACATGGATGACACTAACTCCTTCAACATACACTGGGCAACCTGAGTTACGCAGGAGCATTCAGGCTGAACTCTCAGTACACCTTCATATTAGGGACGCTCAACTCATCAACTAGTTCGTGAATGTAAAAGGCTCACTGGATGGAGGAGCAAAGATTATATCTATAATCATGGCTCTAGCCTTTTTCGGTCTTTGGAGCAACTCCAACCATGGCATCAGCATCAAATAATCTCTAAAGGAACACCATCCATGATCTCAGCATCGACAAGGATCTCTGGAGCGTAATCATTCATGGTCTCAGCACCAACAACGGTCTCAGGAGCAACATCCTCAGGACTTCATCAACTAATCATTCTCTGAAGTGTTACACATGAAGCAGATTTCTCCAAGAACTAATGATTCATATCAAGATGTGTAGACCTGGTAACATGCTCACATGAAAGTATTTCTAAAGCTGGCACGACTGGTGGGCATAATCCAAAGTCTCCTCCAAGATGTTCTCATCGCCTCTACAAATGAGATACGACATGCTCCGGGCCATGGGTTTACATAAACGTACCAATGGGTGAGGAATGGGACAATACTTCCTCAACGAAAGATGTTCTTCTATATTTCTTCTACAACATACCAAAAGGGTGCATCAATCGGACATACGAGCTGAAAGATATGGCCTTTACCGTCAGGTCTACGGAATCTGAAAAATTTGTACGGGATTACAAATTGCAAATGCGCACGCTTCGTTGGATGACCTCTACAACTCCAAGTTGAGTGATTCTTTTCTCATGTGATAACTCAGCCTCTTATCTTCGAAAGTTGGGGTCAAGCATCGAATTCCGACCTTGTATGAGGTCCCTACAGCTTCTAGAGCGTACAACATGCAAGCAACAATTCTTAGACGGGATTCATGACTTCCACAGTCGATCGGTGTCCACCAGGTCTTTTCGCTAAGTCCTTCATCAAGGTACCTCCAACTTCGACTACCTGGGTCTTTACATCAATTTTCTACCCGGATCCTCTATTTAGGTCCTGCCAGAAGAAGGGGAAACGAAAGAGAGAGATTTAACAAAATACTGGGGATTGACGACCCACCGGTCAAGACGATCGATTTCACAATCCAAAACCAACCAAGAAATCAAGACCAGAATAAAACCTCACATCTCTCAGAAGTCCAAGGTTCAAGATATCATGAAAAGAAAACTAAAGAAAGTCAGCAAAATAAGATTTCTGCTTTTCTGCATCCTTCAAGACTTGCAAAGCAGCTCCGAGCTTCGAGAACGTTCTAAAGAGGTTGTTGATCTCCAAACGAAGTTGGATGAACAAATCCTGATCAACTCTGATCTTGTTGCATAAATTACAAAACTTAAGGATTTGAAATCTTTAAAGTCATCTTCAATGGATTTGAGTAACTCCCCTAATTCTTCATTGAAGAATTTCCGTATGTCAGGTGATAAGCAAGGTTTAGGCTTTGTGAAAACTGAAAGTGCTCAGAATTCTTTGAACAAGAATAAAGATGTTGGTACACGCGTGTTTTGTGATTCTCGTGATTACTTTCATCATGTATGTTTGTCTTTTAAAAAAAGATTAAATGTTGCACGAAATCTTCACAAGAATGCTATACAATTTTCTCTGCTCTTAAAAGACAATCAAAACTAACAAGAAAGCCTAATTGGGTTAATAGTGCTAGTATGAGAGCATTTGTTCTGAAATCAACATCACCCTTTCAATGTTTTCTTGATAGTGGATGTAGTAGGCATATGACTGGAGATCTCTCGTGGTTTGTCAACACAAGCGACTTTGATGGAGGTCCAATAACATTCTGTGATGGGAGCTGCTGCTACTCATGATGTAGTATACGTTAAAGGTATGACTGCTAATCTTCTTTCTGTTAGTCAAATCTGGGACAAAGGCCATTAAGTTGTCTTCCATGCTAATGGATGTCGCATTGTAGACAAATCTGGAAAAGTGATTTTTGGTCACATCAATTATCGTCTTCTAACTAAGAGCATTAACAAAGAACTTGTTAGAGGTGTTCCTAAAATCAACGCTAAGATTGAAGGTGTATGTGGTGCTTGTCAAAAGGGTAAACAAACAAAAGTTCCACATAAATCATCTCGAGATATTCTCATTAAAGCTCCACTTGATTTAATTCATATGGATCTCTTCGTCCCAATTCAACAACCTATTGTGGCTGGAAAGAAGTATGATTTGGTTATGGTAGATGATTATATCATATTCACTTGGGTCTTTTATGTCTCACAAGAATGAAACCCTCAGTGAATTTAACATTATTGTTAATAGAATCCAGAATGAACAAGGTCGGAAACTAAAAAAAATTAGAAGCGATCGTGGCACGGAATTCAAGGAAACCAAAGTGTTTGAACATTGTGATTCTCTGGGGATTATTAAACAACACTTTCCACCCATTACTCCACAAGCGAATGGAGTTGCAGAAAGAAAGAATATAAACATTCAGGAAATGGCAAGAGTAATGCTCCATAACAAAAACTTACCATTGAAGTTTTGGGAGAGGCGGTTTTTACAACTTGCTATTTGATCAATCGTGTTTATTTACGGCCAAAGTCCTTAAACACTCTCTATGAGTTGTGGTACAGTAGGAAACCCAACTTACACTATCTCAGAGTGTTCGGCAATAAGTGCTACATTCTAAAGGACCGTGAACAGAAAGGGAAATTTGACTGGAAAAGCGAAGAAGGTATTTTTCTTGGCTATGCATCTGATAGTCGTGGTTTCCAAGTTTTTTGAAAAAGCGGGGGTCTAACAACACCACCCAATATTTCTTTTGGAAATCTGAATAGACAAAGTCCAATATACTTTCAAGAGAATCAACTAGACAGTTAGACTCAATCTATAAAAAGTATATCGAAGAGTTTTATATCTCTATCTCTTGATTCAATCCGCAATCATCAAATAGGGATTTGCGAGCCCGATTAAATATAGGAGGATTAACTTGAACGGTACCAAAGACCAATGTTCAAGTGTCAATCAATTCACTCAACAACCCTTAGGCCGGATACAAGAACTGATTGATCTTAACGTACAACCTGTGATATTTATATTATATAAATAAAATATAATGTGTAAAATAAATAACACAGACACCAGAATTTTGTTAACGAGGAAACCACAAATGCAGAAAAACCCCGGGACCTAGTACAGAATAAACACACACTGATAATAAGCTGTTACACCAATTTCCTACTACCTATACGTACTAGATGTAATACCTTCTTCAACACTTGTAAAACTCCTAGAAAAAAACCGATTCTCTTTAGAAATTCTTCACACAAATCTTCTAGCAGAACCCAAGGTTCTCTTTAGAAGATACACCACCACGACTGATACGATTCGATATTTTGTTTGCACAAAACACCGGTTTGATTTCTCTTTAGATGTAAATCAAGGTTTTGGAAATCTTGTGTTTATTTTGATAAAAACAATTACTAGGTAAAAGTAATATCAAAACAAACTTGTAGATTAGGGTTTTAACTTACAATCAGTATGCGCGCACACAAGGAGTCCGTGAACCTGATTTCCGTAAGTAAACTTCGGTGATTCCAAAGATAAATTTCCAAGTTAAGAAAACGCTAATAATTCTACAACAAGAACAACTAGAGTAAATCTAGAGATATATTGTTTCAAACTTCTCAAGGATTTTTACGAGATGCCTCAATAGAAATTTTTCTTTCTAGTCTCTGATTTAGACTAACAAGTGTTGGTATACGATCGGAAACTGAAATCTATCAAAACCTAGGGTTTATGATCAACAACTCTTGAATGGTTTTATATCAGAAGAGAAAACCTTAGAATAGACAAGAGGTGAAAAACCTAGATTACAAGTTGTATGATCAATCAAGAAGATTAAATCCAACTTGGCTTTGTGATCCCTAATACAAAGACTTTTATTTCGAAGAACGGAAGACGTGGAAAACAACCTGCAGAGCTTAAGCCAATTTTCCAAAGGGATGAAAAACGTGTAAACTCACCTCCTTATTTATAATGAAAAATATCTTGGAAGCTAAGCAAATCTATTTCCCTTTTTCAAGACTCTTCTAAATATGGTAGTCTTTTCTAAGTTACAACTCTTGCCAAAATAATTAAATAAATAACTTATTTAGCAAAAATTGTATTTATGTGAATAAATCACATTTTAACTTAGGCAGGAATCACAAACATTTTAATATGGTAATAAAAAATGTTTGGACCAATAGCCATCTTGCCTAGATAAGGAAACATCACCAATTTGACCAAAAATGCCTTTTAGTCACGTAATTGGGCCCAAGTCCGTGAACTGTTACAAACAGCCCCTACTAACGAACTGTAACAATCACATCAAAACTTATAATTGTTACTTTAGTAAATCACTCATAACTTCATCGTTATAACTCAGAATTGAGTGATTCTTGGCTCGTTGGATTCATAAGCTCATTCACTATAACATGAGATTCTTTATAAGGATAAAGGTTATTGTCTCCAAGGTCATGAATCAAATAACCTCAAGTATATATACATAAATGTACATTTACAGTCATTGGAATTGTTCCATAGAGTGAGCATTTATCTTGATAGATTAGAAAGGTAGAGTTGAACAAGAATCCAAATGAAATCAATCACATAACTTTGTTGATGAAGTACTTGTTTATGTCTTCTTGTAGCCTTCAATCTTCAATATTCATCATTTAAGGATAGCTTCAATTCAACTTCTTAGACCTAATCTAGTCTGAAACTATCTTTAGTATGCTAAATCAAGAATGTATTTTGGCAACTAAAATTGACAACTACCTTGACATACCAAAGCTAGTGGGTTCAACCGAGCAGTGCTCTAACAATCTCCCCCTTTGTCAATTTTAGTGACAAAACCATTTTACATATGGCTTGTACTTGTTAAACGTAAGAACGACAAGCTTGATCTCCTTGGTTCTTCAACTCTTCATGTGTTCATCTTGTACTTGTTGAAGATCCATCATAGTATTATTACACAACATCGAAGTTTCATTGTATCACAACTTTGATAATAATACTACGGTGATATGTATCACTCCCCCTAGTCAATACTCCATCTCACATGGAAACCACTCCCCCTTACACAATGATCCGAAAACCATATGTATACGTGGTGTGAACTACATATTAATTCTCCCTTTTTTGTCAATAAAATTGGCAAAGGTACAAGAACGGGATCCTAATGAAATTTCCGAGAAGAGACGTTTCAGAGACTAAAAGAAAAAAAATACATACCAACTTAATTTAGATGCAATAATGAAGCCGAAGCTAAATGCATTCATCAAGGAGTTTTAAGATACAAGATAAACCCTATAAAATTCCACAACCGCACACCCCGCAAGATATTACCATTAATCACAAGTTCAAAAGAACTCTCCCTTATTCGATGTCATTCCCGAAAGAACAACAAGAGCGACCTTACTCCAGAGAGAAGGATTTATAATGGATCTTAGAAATCCTACAAGGAGATATGATTTAAGAACCAATCATTGAAAGTCTCTCATCGGATCATGTTACTAAAAAGTTTAGAACTATCTCATGGTAACAATACACAATATGTGATCATATTTTCTAAGATACAAACTTGTATAAACAAGACTTGATATGCTTAGGAGGAAGAATAAACTTTTCCACAAGGATTTACACCAAGAATGGTTACCATAAGAGTATGAAAAAGTTTCTTTGACAATAAAAACCAGCATCCATGGCTTTGATAATTGCTTCTAACCTGTTATATTTAAGAATTTCAATCACAAATCAAGTTAGGTAATTAAGAGTCATACATGTGGTATCTAGCCATATGATCACTTCCATATCAACCATATTCTTCTCCACCATAACTAGTTCAATTGACTTCAAATGAACTAGTTAGAGAGTTTTTCAATTGCTATGAGATCTTATGTAACTACACAAGACACAATTGAAACAAAGATGATTCGATTCGATTGAATCGGCTCATGAATTTTATAGCCACGGTTTGCATACTGCATTTAGGCCTGTCAATATTTGTCTGATATCCGGTATCCGTTTCCGAGTATTCGAGATCCTATAGGATTTTATCCGTTTTATCGTATATCGGATATCGGATTGGATATTTTATCGGATATTTCTTCCTTAACATATCGGAAACGGATTAGACCCCATCCGAAATGTTAATATCCGATAATATAGGAACTTATTTGCAATTTATCCTAATTTCGAGTCTAGTATCGGATATTATCGGATAAATATCCCATAAGTGTCAATAATGAAAATGTTTTACAAGGGTTTTTAAGCTTTTTTGTTATAACCGGATACTATCGGATATTTATCGGATATCCGACAACTTAGCCTATCGGAATCGATATCTGATTTTGATATCCTATAGGATATTATCGGATATCGAATATCCGGTAGTGCTTAACATGTCGTATATCGGATTTCTAAATATCCGACGGATATTCTTCCATTG
Source organism: Papaver somniferum (assembly GCF_003573695.1). Taxonomy (NCBI): domain Eukaryota; kingdom Viridiplantae; phylum Streptophyta; class Magnoliopsida; order Ranunculales; family Papaveraceae; genus Papaver; species Papaver somniferum. The sequence continues at coordinate 28,746,135 of NC_039362.1, read as the reverse complement.
ACGGGCCTAACTGCATTCCTTAGTAATTTAAGTTTCATGTTCAGAGCACATCTTTAGATCATAACCCACTCAAGTTCGCAAACAAGTTCGCGGACTTAAGGCAACCGGCAGAGTTTCCAAACTCAGTAGAAAATCTCAGCAAAGAGACTTCCGCCAGTTCGCGGACTTGAACTTCACGAACGAATTTGGAATCCCAGCAAAAATTCTCGGCAAAGAACTTCCGTCAGTTCGCGGACTTTGCAAAGCCAATTCCTCCGGTTTCTCTCAATCAACAAAGTTCGCAAACTTCGGATTAAGGAATAAGATTTATGCACATATGTGTTTCCACAATAATGCTTATATACATCATTGGTTATATTGATTTAAACCCTCATTTCAATCATTGAAACATTCTTAGACGACGTTATATAGTTGATACACTATTTCTCGTCAAAGCGATTTTCAAAGTGATTGAAACATCATGACTTTCGTCACTAGGTGAAGATAAACTTGATTGAAGCGAAAGCTTACCAACACATGTTTCGAGGAATATATGAGCGAGTTAAACTCAGATCGAAACAATAAATTGTTCCACATATTCAGAAATTTCCCAACTTAATATGTGCGCCCCAATTCTTTTGCAATTCTCACCGCCTTTATTAGGGCTTATTGGCGAGGATGCACTTTCAACACAATCAGGTTGTGTTGAGGTGAGAAAAATCTTGCTCACTACAGGTATTCGAAACAAAATCATGCATGGACTCTAGGAATTTAAAAACTTCCTTGAAACTTTCAATAAATGTTCCATACCATTTTAAGATGTTATCCCTTGTCAAACTCTTGTCTGAGAGATCCTTCTTAATAGTACTCGTTGCTTCATTAGTCTTCTTTGGTACCCATTTCTGAGCAGCTTTTGGAGCAACGTATTTCTTTTTCTCCCCAATATAATTATGAAACTTCTTTGGGGGAATACTGAAAAACTGGTATTATGAGACACAGTTTTTCTCCAGTTTGGAACATCAGATCTTTTCATCTTAACAGAATCATATCTGGTTTTATCTCGTTTAAGATATCTGCAATTCCTTTGCAAGTGACCTGGTTTTCCACAATAAAAACAATGTTTAGTAGAATGGAAAAAGTTATGTTTAGTGTTACCTGAACGTGTATGTGCTTGCTTTGGAGCTTGACAGAATTTCCTCTTGTCTTGAATGGCAGTTTGTAGAGATACTTTTCTTTTGTCGACCGTGGAAGGTTTTGATTGAGAAGAATCTTTAGCTTTGACAAATTTTACCTCTTTGCAAACACTAGGAGCGTCTATTCCTTTATAGCCCAATCCTCGTGTCTCTGGCTACCTAAACTTGTATCCGACTACTGTAACCTCCAACAACTCATTATCCTTCTCTGCAGTTCATACACTCACAATTCAGACCCATACTTCACAAAATCATCTAGGACAATTCTTGATTCTTGCGAAAACTAGCCCAAAAGCGTAACTCGTAGCTCATATGTCCAGCGGCCAAGTATTACACCCAACATGTTTTACCTTTATGATTGACTGAAACATTATGATTCATACTTCAAGATACAAAATCTGACTACTGGAACTAGTACCACCGGCTTACCATTCTCACTGCGTTTTCGTACCGTATCTGCAGAACTGGATTTATTTCAGGCACTTTGTGCATTTTGCTGTTAACTGAGACATGATGTTGTTGATAAAGTCCCAGCCTTCCTATACCTTCTCCCCTGGACAATATGTCCTAACATTCATCTATTCATTCATTTATTTCCAGCTCCAAATGCTCACAGACTCCTTGGAAATCAACACCTCCCAGCTGACTTTACTCTGTAAACGTACCCAGATCATTACCACCACTTGAATCGCAGCTGTAACACCACTTTCTTGTTGGTTGTAAACATAGCCAACTGCAACTGCTAATCCGCATCCTAGTTTCTCCAGGCAGAAACACAACTCAATCTCCATTGTTCATTCCCTGCAAATTCAGTACTTCCCTCCATTTTCTTGACATCAACATCATGAGATCAACCCAATACAGTATACAACCATCCCCTGCAAATGCACATCAACACCACATTTCGTGGCTTGCGGCAACTCCAGTTCAGCCAACTGACACCAGCATATCCACCAAATGTGACCTGCAAATGATTCCACTTAGCTCCAGTCCATCTTTGCAGTCTTCATAGATCCATAATAGCATCACCTTTAGCTTCATACTACAATGCCAGCAACACCATCTGCAGTTCTTGCTTAATTCTTAGGCACTCAGCTGCAGCTGCTATTTCCACCTGCAATCACCTGCAGCATCATCTAAGCATTTCAACTCCTCCATTCCAGAACATCTTATTCGAAATACATCTTTCATCACTGCCTCGCATCGAAACCACAACTGCCATTCACCAACTCCGTTGCAGTTAACTGCATCAGCTCAGCAAACCCCCATCGATTCATTACAGTCACACAATCAACAACATCTCCCTAAGTTCAATTTCTTCATCTGATTTTACAGAAATGGCAAACCCTAACTGCAACCACCATTTCCTTCTACCACATCTCATCCCAGTTCAAGAACTGCATCTGTATATTCATCTCCATTAGTTACTCTTCTAACCCTCATGACTCCAGTACCACCAACAACATCCTGTAATTCATCTTCTCTACCAAATCCAAGACAATCCTACTTCAATACGTCGAATCCATGGAAACAATACTTCCAATCTCGATTCAAGACTTCACTGCAACTACCAGCTCAAGACCCATCCTTCTAAACTTCATCACACTCTCTACTACTCCTTCAATCTCAAATCTGAGATTACCCATCTACTCATAAAACCCTAATTTCTTCTCAAGTTTCTCTGATTCATCACCAAACTCAAAACCCATTCTACCTTTCCCTGAATTTCTCTCTTCCTGAACAATATCCATTTCGCTCATTGTTGTTTAAGTCTCGTCCCTGATTCCACAGATAACATCAATCCACCATCTTCTAATTTTACAAACCCTCAAACATTTCTCCCTGAACCTGTTCTTCACCATCTGTTACAGAGGCAGCAACTAGACCATCTCTCCGATTAAATGGCAGGAACCACCAATCCACTAACCCTTGGAAAACAACAGTTCTTCTTCACTGATTACAACTAATTAATGGCGCAACCATCCCTTACTTCTATCTTCTCTATAACTCATGTGAAATATAATGAAGAGAGGAGTTCGATCTAGGGATATGTAGTGAACTGTTTGGTTATAGGTACCCAACTGATCGATAAGGGATATCCCATTACTGTTTGGCCTGTCAGTCTCAAAAAACTGACAGTTCATTCTTCACTCCTTTGATACAAAACTTCGCCGGTTCCAATGATCACTGGCCTGTGAATTGACATTTTTGCTCTTTATGCTCCAAATGAATGATTTCTCCTTCTTTTGCTCATAATGACTCCATTGCACCTAATAAACTCAAAATCAAACATAAGAGACAGAATTCACAAGGACAATAACAAAGAAAGCATAAATACTAGATATAAAATCAGGTGTTTTAGACACCTATCAGTTGTTCATAAGATAAGCAATGAATAACAAGACCAATAACACCCGACAATTTCCTTTTAGGTTCACAAACAAGTTTATGAACTTACTTCCTTAGAACACATGTAAACATTTTTCCCTAGGATGAAATTCTCACCTCATACCCATACATAGTCACAATAGCATTCAAATGATTATGGAGATGTTTTATCTACAAAGTTTAATGGTTAAGCAATAAACCTCGCATTGTATTCCTTAATACTATGCCTATCTAGAGTTCAAATATGCTTCGCAGTTATGTTTTCAATATGCACGATTTGAAATATACGTTAGGGAATGAAACAGTTCAAGTCAAATATCACTAACCTCAAGTGGAAGGATGATTATTGTCGTTGTAGCTCCTTGCTTCTTCACATATTCAATTCTTCGTAATACTTGTAATGTCTCATACCCTAATACTTTCAAGCTAACCTATACGAAGTTTAACTCTAGTACATAATCAAGCGACTCTTAACATGAGTTTTGATTCACTAAAATATGACAACCAAACTTGACATACCAACGCTTGGTGGGTTCAACTGAGCCATGCTCTAACAACTTGGATATTGGTCTCTGGTACCATCCAAGTTTATCTCTCTAGTATTTGATAAAGACTCGCATATTTCCATTTGCTTGAGTAAAGATCAAATCGAGAGATTGAGATATTAACTCTTTGATATACTTTTATCTAGATTGAGTCTGACTGTCTAGTTGATTCTCTAGAAAGCATATTGGAGTTAGTCCATACAAATTGCTAATCGAAATATTGGGTGAGGTTGTTAGACCTCCGCTTTTTCAGTAGGTTGTTCTCTTTTGGTCATGAAGTCTCTCTATGAAAATTTCATGATGATCCCACTAGTTTTCGTAGCTTTGCCAATTTATATTGACAAAAAGGGGAAGAATTAATGTGTAGTTCACACTACAAATACATATGGTTTACGAATCATTATGTAAGGGGGAGTGGTACATATCACCATAATATTATTGTCAAAGTTGTGATACAATTGGACTTTGATGCTGTGTAATAATATTATGACACTGTATAACAATGATTGAGAGCAACTGTTTTCTCATTGTTATAGCTACGGATCTTCAACAACTATGATGCTGAATTGAACACCTGCAGAATCATTGGAGTACTTGGAAGTGACGATGATTTCGAGTAATGTTGAAGAACCAAGGATATCAAGCATTTGGATGAGAATATACAAAGTTTATTTATTTTGTAATCCATATGTATTGATAGTTTTGTCACTAAAATTGACAAAGGGGGAGATTGTTAGAGCACTGCTCGGTCGAACTCGCAAGCGTTGCTATCTCAAGATTTCTTGTAAATGTTAGTGATCAAAACTATACGTCTTGATTTCTAGTCTACTTATAGTGATGTCTCGGACTAGGATAAATTGTGTAGTTGAGCATTAGACTTCACGACGTTCATCAATTGAAGACGAAGAACTACTAAGGAGAGCTTGTGGAACTTCATCAACAAAAGGTATGTGGAGACTAAAACTCATCTATCACTTGGAAAGTCTATTTCTAGTCTATCTCCTATATTGAGACAAAAGTCGTAATACTATATAGTTGTCGATTATATACATTTGAGATTTCGAGATGAGTTTAACTCGCTTACATATTTCTCGAAATATGTGTTGGTAAGCTTTCGCTTCAACCTAGTTCATTTTTTATTCTTGACGAAAGTCAAAAGATGATCATGTAAAAATCGCCGAGTAACATCTTACGTGGTTTTTTTGTGATACTATCATTTGGTGTAGACTTGGAATGTTTCGTTATGATTATTTCAATACCTTAAGAATTGCTTTGATGCTAATAGTGTGTGAAAACGGCTATTGTCATCCTCTAAGAATGTTTAAATGATTGAAATAGAGTTTAGAATACTTAGCCATCAATGGATTATAAACATAGTGTGCATTCTTGCATGTATGTGATCCATGACCGGAACTAAAGTATGCATACCCGTATGCATACTTGAAGTTATGAAATTACGTGTACCAAGTACACATACCGGTACACATACTTGCGTGAGGTATAGGTCCGGGAATTTCTGCTGGGATTTGGAAGTGTACTCAAGTATGCGTACCCGTTCGCATACTGGCGAACCCAAACCCAGACCGGCTGCTCAGGTAGGCATACCCGTATGCATACTTGATTGGTTAAAGTTCTAAAATCGGTTGTCTCATGAACTAATACATTTATATATTAAGGAATGCATTGCTTACAAACCGTGGCTATAATGTTCATGAATTCATTCTAGTGAATCAAAACGATTTTGCTTCGATTGTGTTATTGTATACTTCTATGAGAATATAACAATTGAACAACTCTTTAACTAGTTTCATTTGAGTCATTTGAACTAGTTATGGTTAAGATGAATAAGGTTGATATGAGAGTGTTCATGTAGCTAACCTCGGTTAACTACTGTTGAGCCAACATGGTATACACGTTTAGGTATGATTTTTAAACCTAAATGAGGGTACATTTCATTTGTGTATAACAAGCTAAGTTCGATCTAATAGTTGAAAGATATTAGCTTGAATCTAGTCAGGTTTTCATCTAACAGTGAATATTGGATGCTTTTTTACCAAGGTAACTTAGATTGCATACCATGAATTGAAAACTATATAAAGGAGATCTCTAGCAACTGGGAAACCTAATACCCACACCTCCTGTTGATACTAAATGTATAATCTAGAGTCGATTCTCCTTTAACCATAGGTTTTTCACGAAACCCTGTAGGTTAACGACTTAAAGACTTCATCGGGATTGTGAAGCCAGACCCAACTATTTTCTCTATAGTTTTGTGTTATGATCTTTCCATATTCTATCGTATTGAGTACTATCTTCTTTAAGATTGGATCAAGATTTATTCTCCGATAGGCAAGATAAAAAGTAGTCACAAACATCTTCGTCTCATCGTTTGTGATTCCACAATATCTTGTTTCGCTACCATAAAATTATTGTGAGGTGATTGATAATAATAGGATGTTCTTCGGGAATATAAGTCCAATTTATCAATTGGTTCTTGTGCACCTTGATTTATCAAAATACGAAACAACACTCGTAGGTATTTCTGTGGGAGACAGATTTATCTATTCCAATAGACTTTTCTATGTGACACAGATTTGTTTATCAAGTATTCGACCTTGGGTCGTAGCAACTCTTGGTTGTGGGTGAGATCAACTAAGGGAATCAAGTGCGTAGTATCCTGCTGGGATCAGAGACGTAAGGAGCCCGACTGTACCTTGAATCAGTGTGAGATTGATTAGGGTTCAACTACATTCCAGTCCGAAGTTCATTGGTAGTAGGCTAGTGTCTGTAGCGGGTTAATGCAGTGTGTGTTCAAAGTTGGACTAGGTCCCGGGGTTTTTCTGCATTTGCGGTTTTCCTCGTTAACAAAATTCTGGTGTCTGTGTTATTTCTTTTCCGCATTATATTTTGTTATATAATTGAAATATCACAGGTAGTGCGTTGAATCGATCAATTGGTAAATCCAACCTTTGGTTGTTGATTGAAATTGATTGATCCTTGAAATTGGTCTTTGGTACCGTTCAAGTTAGTTCTCTTATATTTAATCAGGCTCACAAATTTTTATTTGCTGATTACGGATTGAATTGAGAGATAGAGATATAAAACTCTTTGATGTAGTTTTCTCTAGATTGAGTCTGACTGTCTAGTTGATTCTCTTGAAAGTATATTGGAGTTTGTCTATTTAGATTGCCAAATGAAACATTGGTTGTGGTTGTCAGACCCACACATTTTCAATTGGTATCAGAGCAGGCAAACACGTTAAGACCTCATAAGTCTGTGTTTGTAAAGCGATCTGAGTATGAACGACTTTGTCTCTAAAAACACTTCACCAGAAATGGATAAACTCAATTTGGAGCCTGTTCTAGAAACCATCGATATGGTTGAGAATCCTAATTAAAAAAATTTCATCAATAATCTTTGTCTAGAAAAACATCGTTTGATAAGGAAAATTGATGGCCTTCATTGCGAGATTTATATATAAAATTCCGAGCTTCGAGAACGTTCTAAAGAGGTTGTTGATCTCCAAATGAAGTTGGATGAACAAATCCTGATCAACTCTGATCTTGTTGCAGAAACTACAAAACTTAAGGATTTGAAATCTGTAAAGTCATCTTCAATGGATTTGAGTAACTCCTCTAATTCTTCATTGAAGAATTGCCATACGTCAGGTGATAAGCAAGGTTTAGGCTTTGAGAAAACTGAAAGTGCTCAGAATTCTTTGAACAAGAATAAAGATGTTGGTACATGCGTGTTTTGTGATTCTCGTGGTCACTTTCATCATGTATGTTTGTCTTTTAAAAAAAGATTAAATGTTGCACGAAATATTCACAAGAATGTTGTACAACTTTTCTCTGCTCTTAAAAGACAATCAATACTAACAAGAAAGCCTAATTGGGTTAGTAGTGCTAGTATGAGAGCTTTTGTTCTGAAATCAACATAACCTTTCAATGTTTTCTTGATAGTGGATGTAGTAGGCATATGACTGGAGATCTCTCGTGGTTTTTCAACACAAGCGACTTTGATGGAGGTCCAGTAACATTCTGTGATGGGAGCTGCTGCTACTCATGATGTAATATACGTTAAAGGTACGGCTGCTAATCTTCTTTCTGTTAGTCAAATCTGGGACAAAGGCCATAAGGTTATCTTCCATGCTAATGGATGTATCATTGTAGACAAATCTAAAAAAGTGATTTTTCAAAGATCACGTGGCAAAAATAACTGTTATCCGTTGGATACTCAGTTCAGTAATTATTGCAATTTGACTAAGGTGGAATCTACACATCTTTGGCATGATCGTTTTGGTCACATCAATTATCGACTTCTAACTAAGATCATTAACAAAGAACTTGTTAGAGGTGTTCCTAAAATCAATGCTAAGATTGAAGGTGTATGTGGTGCTTTTCAAAAGGGTAAACAAATAAAAGTTCCACATAATCTTCTCGAGATATTCTCATTAAAGCTCCACTTGATTTAATTCATATGGATCTCTTCGTCCCAATTCAACAACCTATTGTGGTTGGCAAAAAGTATGCTTTGATTATGGTAAATGATTACACCAGATTCACTTGGGTAGCTTTTTTGGCTCACAAGAATGAAACCCTCAGTGAATTCAACATTATTGTTAATAGAATTCAGAATGAACAAGGTCGCAAACTAAAGAAAATTAGAAGCGGTCGTGGCACGAAATTCAAGGACACCAAAGTGTTTGAACATTGTGATTCTCTGGGGATTATTAAACAATACTTTCCACCCATTACTCCACAAGCGAATGGAGTTGCAGAAAGAAAGAATAGAAACATTCACGAAATGGCAAGAGTAATGCTCCGTAACAAAAACTTACCGTTGAAGTTTTGGGAGAGGCGGTTTTTACAGCTTGCTACTTGATCAGTCGTGTTTACTTACGACCAAAGTCCTTAAACACACTTTTTGAGTTGTGGTACGGTAGGAAACCCAACTTACACTATCTCATAGTGTTCGGCAGTAAGTGCTACATTCTAAATGACCATGAACAGAAAGGGAAATTTGACTGGAAAAGCGAAGAAGGTATTTTTCTTGGCTATGCATTTGATAGTCGTGGTTTCCAAGTTTTTTGAAAAAGCGGGGGTCTAACAACACCACCCAATATTTCTTTTGGAAATCTGAATAGACAAACTCCAATATACTTTCAAGAGAATCAACTAAACAGTTAGACTCAATCTATAAAAAGTATATCAAAGAGTTTTATATCTCTATCTCTTGATTCAATCCGCAATCAGCAAATAGGGATTTGCGAGCCCAATTAAATATAATAGGATTATCTTGAACGGTACCAAATACCAATGTTCAAGTGTCAATCAATTCACTCAACAACCCTAAGGCCGGATACAAGAAATGATTGATCTTAACGTACAACCTGTGATATTTATATTATATAAATAAAATATAATGCAGAAAATAAATAACACAGACACTAGAATTTTGTTAACGAGGAAACCGCAAATACAGAAAAACCCCGGGACCTAGTCCGGAATAAACACACACTGATAATAAGTTGTTACACCAATTTCCTACTACCTATTCGGACTAGATGTAATACCTTCTTCAGCACTTGTAGAACTCCTAGCAGAATACCGATTCTCTTTAAAAATTCTTCACACAAATCTTCTAGCAGAACCCAAGGTTCTCTTTAGAAGATACACCACCACGATTGATACGATTCGATATTTTGTTTGCACAAAACACTGGTTTGATTTCCCTTTAGATGTAAATCAAGGTTTTGGAAATCTTGTGTTTATTTTGATAAAAACAATTACTAGGTAAAAGTAATATCAAAAAAAACTTGTAGATTAGGGTTTTAACTTACAATCAATATGCGTACACACAAGGAATCCGTGAACCTGATTTCCGTAAGTAAACTTCGGTGATTCCAAAGATAAATTTCCAAGTTAAGAAAACGCTAATAATTCTACAACAAGAACAACTAGAATAAATCTAGAGATATCTTGTTTCAAACTTCTCAAGGATTTTTACGAGATGCCTCAATACAACTTTTTGTTTCTAGTCTCTGATTTCGACTAACAAGTGTTGGTATACGATCGGAAACTGAAATCTATCAAAAACTAGGGTTTATGATCAACAACTCTTGAATGGTTTTATATGAGAAGATAAAACCTTAGAATAAACATGAGGTGAAAAAACTAGATTACAAGTTGTATGATCAATCACGAAGATTAAATCCAACTAGGCTTTGTGATCCCTAATACAAAGACTTTTATCTCACTCTCGTTCACGAAGAACGAAAGACGTGGAAAACAACCTGCAGAGCTTACGCCAATTTTCCAAAGGGATGAAAAACGTGTAAACTCACAAACTCCGTATTTATAACGAACAATAGCTTGGAAGCTAAGCAAAGCTATTTTCTTTTTTTTAAGACTCTTCTAATTATGGGAGTATTTCATAAGTTACAACTCTTGCCAAAATAATTAAATAAATAACTTATTTAGCAAAAATTGTATTTATGTGAATAAATCACATTTTAACTTAGGCATGAATCACAAACACTTTAATATGGCAATCAAAAATGTTTGGACCAATAGCCATCTTGCCTAGATAAGGAAACATCACCAATTTGACCAAAAATGCCTTTTAGTCACGTAATTGGGCCCAAGTCCGTGAACTGTTACAAACAGCCCCTACTAACGAACTGTAACAATCACATCAAAACTTATAATTGTTACTTTAGTAAATCACTCATAACTTCATCGTTATAACTCAGAATTGAGTGATTCTTGGCTCGTTGGATTCATAAGCTCATTCACTATAACATGAGATTCTTTATAAGGATAAAGGTTATTGTCTCCAAGGTCATGAATCAAATAACCTCAAGTATATATACATAAATGTACATTTACCGTCATTGGAATTGTTCCATAGAGTGAGCATTTATCTTGATATATTAGAAAGGTAGAATTGAACAAGAATCCAAATGAAATCAATCACATACCTTTGTTGATGAAGTATTTGTCGATGTCTTCTTGTATCCTTCAATCTTCAATCTTCATCCTTTAAGGATAGCTTCGATTCAACTTCTTAGACCTAATCTAGTCCGAAAATATCTTTAGTATGCTAAATCAAGAATGCATTTTGGCAACTGAAATTGACAACTAACTTGACATACCAACGCTAGTGGGTTCAACCGAGCAGGGATCTAACAATCTCCCCCTTTGTCAATTTTAGTAACAAAACCATTTTACATATGGCTTGTACTTGTTAAACGTAAGAACGACAAGCTTGATCTCCTTGGTTCTTCAACTCTTCATTTGTTCATCCAGTACTTGTTGAAGATCCATAATAGTATTATTACACATCATCAAAGTTTCATTGTATCACAACTTTGACAATAATACTATGGTGATATGTATCACCCCTCCTAGTCAATACTCCATCTCACATGGAAACCACTCCCCCTTACACAATGATCCAAAAACCATATATATACGTAGTGTGAAATACATATTAATTCTCCCCCCTTTTGTCAATAAAATTGGTAAAGCTACAAGAACGGGATCCTAATGAAATTTCCGAGAAGAGACGTTTCATAGACTAAAAGAAAAAAATACATACCAACTTAATTTAGATGCAATCATGAAGCCGAAGCTAAATGCATTCATCAAGGAGTTTTAAGATACAAGATAACCCCTATAAAATTCCACAAACGCACACACCGCAAGATATTATCATTAAGCACAAGTTCAAAAGAACTCTCCCCTATTCGATGTCATTCCCGAAAGAACAACAAGAGCGACCTTACTCCAGAGAGAAGGATTTATAATGGATCTTAGAAATCCTACAAGGAGATATGATTTAAGAACCAATCATTGAAAGACTCTCATGAGATCATGTTACTAAAAAGTTTAGAACTATCTCATGGTAATAATACACAATATGTGATCATCTTTTCTAAGATACAAACTTGTATAAACAATACTTGATATGCTTAGATGGAAGAATAAACTTTTCACAAGGATTTACACCAAGAATGGTTACCATAAGAGTATGAAAAATTTTATTTGACAATAAAAACCAGCATTCATGGCTTTGATAATTGCTTCTAACCTGTTATATTTAAGAATTTCAATCAAAAATCAAGTTAGGTAATTAAGACTCATACATGTGGTATCTAGCCATCATATTAACCATATTCTTCTTCACCATAACTAGTTCAATTGACTTCAAATGAACTAGTTAGAGAGTTGTTCAATTGCTATGAGATCTTATGTAACTACACAAGACACAATTGAAACAAAGATGATTCGATTCGATTGAATCGGCTCATGAACTTTATAGCCACGGTTTGCATACTGCATTCCTTAGTAATTTAAGTTTCATGTTCAGAGCACATATTTAGATCATAACCCACTCAAGTTCGCAAACAAGTTCGCGGACTTAAGTCAACCAGCAGAGTTTCCAAACTCAGCAGAAAATCTCGGCAAAGAGACTTCCGCCAGTTCGCGGACTTGAACTTCACGAACGAATTTGGAATCCCAGCAGAAATTCTCGGCAAAGAACTTCTGTCAGTTCGCGGTCTTGGCAAAGTCAATTCCTCCGGTTTCTCTCAATCAACAAAGTTCACAAACTTCGGATTAAGGAATAGGATTTATGCACATATGTGTTTCCACAACAATGCTTATATCCATCATTGTTATATTGATCTAAACCCTCATTTAAATCATTGAAACATTCTTAGAGGACGTTATATAGTTGTTACACTATTTCTCGTCAAACCGATTTTCAAAGTGATTGAAACATCATGACTTTCGTCACTAGGTGAAGATAAACTTGATTGAAGCGAAAGCTTACCAACACATGTTTCGAGGAATATATAAGCGAGTTAAACTCAGACAGATTTATCTATTCCAATAGAATTTTCCGTTTGAGACAGATTTCTTTATCAAGTCTTCGATTTTGGGTCGTAGCAACTCTTGGTTGTGGGTGTGATCAACTAAGGGAATCAAGTGCGTAGTATCCTGTTGGGATCAGAGGCGTAAGGAGCACGACTGTACCTTAAATCAGTGTGAGATTGATTAGGGTTCAACTACATTGTCCGAAGCTCATTGGTAGTAGGCTAGTGTCTATAGCGGCTTAATACAGTGTGATGTTCAAAGCTGGACTAGGTCCCGAGGTGTTTCTGCATTTGCGGTTTTCCTCGTTAATAAAATTCTAGTGTCTGTGTTATTTCTTTTCCGCATTATATTTTGTTATATAATTGAAATATCACAGGTTGTGCGTTGAATCGATTAATTGGTAAATCCAACCTTTGGTTGTTGATTGAAATTGATTGATCCTTGAACACGTGTCTTTGGTACCGGTCAAGTTACATCTCTTATATTCAATCGGGCTCACAAATTTCTATTTGCTGATTGCAGATTAAACTGAGAGATAGAGATATAAAACTCTTTGATATACTTTTCTCTAGATTGATTTTGACTGTCTAGTTGATTCTCTTGAAAGTATATTGAAGTTTGTCTATTCAGATTGCCAAACGAAATATTGGGTGTGGTTGTTAGACCCCCACATTTTCACGGAGGATCACAACCATTAACTACACGAACTCATGATTGAAAATCACGTGCTTGAAGAAAGGAATGCATAGCAATTTTCCACCATAAGTAATTCGAGACATCGAAGACTGGTGGTACGTTTATAGAGATAACGTTTCTGTCCATAGAGTCAGATTACTACAAACACAGACTTATGAGGTCTTAAACATGTTTGCTTGCTCTGATACCAATTGAAAAAACGGGGGTCTAACAACCACACCCAATATTTCTTTTATGCAATTTGTATGGACTAACTCCAGTATAATTTCAAGAGAATCAACTAGACAGTCAGACCTAATCAAGGAAAAAATATCCAAGAGTTATATATCAATTTCTCAAATCAATCTGCAATCGAACAGATAGAAATCTATGAGCCGGATTAATAAGAGATATAACTTGGATGGTACCAAAGACCAATATCCAAGCGTCAATCAGTTTCAATCAACAACCTAAGGTTGGATTCACAAATTGATTGAACTACGCACAACCTGTGATATTTCAATTTTATAAAAATATAATGCCAAAAAGAAATAACACAGATACCATAAATTTTGTTAACGAGGAAACTGCATATGCAGAAAAACCCCGTGACCTAGTCCAGATTTGAACACCACACTGTATTAAGCCGCTACAGACTCTAGCTTATTACAAGTTAACTTCGGACAATGTAGTTGATCCCTAAGAAATCTCCCACTGATTAAAGTACACACTAGTACAGAAATGGCCTTTAGCCACGCCAAATATAAATTTCCCTGTCACGCCTTTTTGGTTTTGGCGTGTCTATAGGGTATACTTCTACCCAATAGACACGCCATGTTCAATGGGCGTGTTCATATAAGTGCTTTCAGCCACGCCATGGCTAGTAGCGTGTCAAAATTTCAACCGTTTAGTCACGTTAACTTTAAATTTTTGATTGGGCGTGTTTATAGACCAGTCTATGGCCACATTAGGTATTGGGCCTGTTTCTAGACCAGTCTATGGCCACATTAGGTAGTTGTGGAGTGTCTAAAAGGTTAGTCACGCCATTTAAGGTGTGGTTTTAAAGTTGGTTCATTAGACACGCCAGTATATGCGTGTCCATAGTGTATGATTGATTGACACGCCAAATTCAAAGTGTGGCCAAAAAGTTCTTCTTTGGACACGCCAGTATACGCGTGTCCATAGTGTATGATTTAAAGACACGACAGTATATGCGTGTCCATAGTGTAGGCCATATAGATACGCCAAACTGAAAGTGTGGCCAAAAAGTTTTTCTTTGGACATGTTAGTATATGTGTGTCCATAGTGTGCGTTCTATAGACACGCCGGTTTTATAGCGTGGCTAAAAAGTTCGTTTTGAAAAAATTAATAAAAAGCTTTCGCCCATATTCGAACACATGACCTCGAAGAAGTTAGATAACGTACCAATCCACCAAGATGCCCATCTTTAGATGTTTATGATTAGTGTTTTGAAAATACTATACTGGTGTTGATGGTGGATTTTCATTTAAGGCTAAAATTGTAAAAGCCGATATTATGCTGATTAATGATTTTTCGTGGGTTGTAGTAATGAAGGTTCGAACTCTAAGACTTGTGAAGGTGAAGGATTTTTAGATTTATAAAAATTATATACAAAAATATTGACAAATTGGTATAGAGGTACTGGGACTAATGATTCGGCCAATCTTCATAACATAGGGCTCAATGATTTATTCTCAACAATAATCGCTCAAATCATATATGGACTCTTATTTCGCCAAAGTAGATTCTCAAAACATTGATTGTAAATGTTAAGCATGGAACATCAAATCACCTAAGCTAAGCATGACCCATCTAATCAAATAACACCCAATTTAATCAAATCATATTTCAATTAATTTTTAATGCAAAAGTCTTAAAAAGAATTAATAAAATTACCCATGTATGAAGCTCGGCCTCCTCCGTCGTCCCAGTGTTGGGTTTTAACTCATCATAGTAAAAATGCTCTCAAAATAATTTATTATGGCTCAAAAATGGTTTACAAATGATGAGAATATGAGAAATACAATAAAACCAGAGAACTACGACCCTCAGTGATAAAATAAGACTGCTGAAGCTCTGTCACAAACGCAGTGGAAAATAAGACTGCCTGATTACGACCCACAGGTGTTAGTCGTTACTATTGTAGAAAAACGACTGCTGTTGCAGGTCCGTTCTTCGTTTTCTTCATCATCAGCAGCAGCAGAAACCGAGTTTGGGAAAACTCGAATTTCTTCTTCTCTGGCTCTCCTCAGCCCCCCAGACTCTCGACAACCTTTCTCTGACCTCCAAGGACTCTATTTAAACCCGAAGCATGCATCGAATCTCCTCATAACTCCACAAATCCTCGACAGTCAAAGAAAATATTTTCGGATATTTTCTTTCATGTTTTAGCTTTTCACGCGTTTTCTCTAGTCCAGCACGCTCCAATTCGACTTATTCACGCCTCAACACTCTTCCAACGCCAGCAGAACTCCCCCATGCACACAAGAACTTCAATTTTGCTCGTGTTACAGTACACGTGCTCTGTTTTGGGTGTGTGAATCATACCGAAAATTCCATCCAAATTCGATCATGTCACCCATACTATGTTCCTTAACCTATATCTCATCTCTATACCAAATTTCAGCCATTGAATCGACCCATAACCCCTTCATTTTGACGATCGAAATTCTGCCAGAACTGTTTAGAAATTTCCCGCCAAAATCGTTTCAAATGGGGAAGAAACTGGTATCCCCCTATCCAGAGTAGGGGTGCGAATTACAGCTGCCTTGGGGGTGACCTGGGGGTGCCCCTTAGTAATTAGGTTACCCCTTATCCAAAAGCGAGAGTCCGAATAACACTTGTCCTCCGGGTGCCAAAATCAACTTTTCGAGCCGAATTTTCCAAAAATGTTTATTTCCTAAAAATACATAAAAACACAATATTAGTACAAAAATAGAGTTCCAACAATACGGACATTGAGGACAAATTAGACACAAAAATGTGTCTATCAAATACCCCCAAACTTATTATTTGCTAGTCCTCGAGCAAAACTAATAAAAATAAATAAATAAATAAAACCGAGTTAATCTCGGGAGGGTTTACCAGAGGTGTGCCCACAAAACCATTACTCCAGACCCTAGCTTATCTATGCAGAACCTTGGAAGGCACTAAAGAATCTCCTTGGTTGGCATACTTATTGACTATAGGAGGAAGTACCCTGATGCGAAATTCCAATTGCTGTACACGAGTTTGCACTCAAGCATACTAAAATTCATATAAAGTGACAGAGCTCTACTAAGATAGTTGCACTATGGACATCATATTCGGAGTCAAACTAATCATATGGATAGAAAAAGGAGATGGAAATAGAAAAATGTAGATAGTTTTGATGTTAACCAAATGATCGATGTTTCACATATCTGTCTGAAGGCCACTGCCAGAATGAACCTATCCTAATGGACTGAGATACCGGTCTGACTAATATCAACGTAACTGGCATATACAAGGGAACCAGTGGTTAATAACTTAAATCTAGATCAACAAACTGGCAAATACAAGGGAACCAGCAGTTGACTACACAAAACAATAAACTCTTTTTTTTTTAACTTAACGGCATGAATAGATCTTTTTGATCCAAGCGCATGCTTCTTGTCAGCAGATTACACGATAGTTCCCACGGGTCCTGCATTCCACGCTTGCTTAGGCGACGGAAACAGGGAGAACACACGCATATTGCTATCCAAGTGTTAATACTTATTCCGATTGGTCTAACTGGTCCGGTCATTTTTTTTTTAGTAACTCAGTCACTCTAATTCACCCTAGCAGTGGTAACAACTTGAATCGTGTGCCCCACCTAATCACTTAGAGAAACATAGTTTAAAATGAAAAAATAAAAAGAAATGAAAAGGACTCAACGAGATATGGTGCAACTATCATGTTATTTCTAACACCTGAGCTCTGTGCTTTTATGAATAGACTCTTTCGATGTTTCCATCTAATCAGATTGGTTCCTCAATCCTATAACCAAGATGTTCCCATCCACTTAGATTGGTTAGTGCAAACCTTAATACGCATAAATTTCTAGGCTCTGGAGTTTATTTATTGCAACTAAAAAGTTTCTCCCATACCCCCAAACTTAAATCTAACATTGTCCTCAATGTTCTAAAGATGAAACTAAAAGCATGAACAAGGAGAAACTGTTACCATTTGAAGCGGAAGAGTTAAGGAAAGATATTACCGTGTTGCATGAGCATGGGATACCTCCCAAGAAGTGCTAAGTTTAAAGTCTTCAGCCAGACTTAGGAAAGGATTAGTCAACTCGAACCATAAAATAACAGTCGAAATAACTGTGGGTCTTCAAAACTAAATAGAGCTGACCAAAGGAAACTGCAATGAACCAAGAAAGTGAACAAGACTAGCATGCCCTTACTTAGTTTCCTGATTAAGAAATTTATATCTAATTGTGGTTCAGGTTCTATGAAAGGGTCTAAATAGAAAATTTTCATTGGCTGCGTTTCTTCATAGGTGGGATCCGAATCATTATGTCCTAGAGTCTGGAAAAACTCAAATATGATCTTAGAAGCGCACAATAATAACCTAAATAACTGAGGATCCTCTAAGTCAATAATATTTGACTTACATAATTGACCAAAATGAGAGTAGTGGTCATTCTTAAAAAAATGTGTCGATTCTAATTTCCTAAAGCATTTAGGTTTAGTCTCACAACTTAATATTCGACACATTTGGAATATAAACGTTCCCACAGTTGGAAGAAAACTATTTGGTGGGAAAACAAAGTCAATCTGGGGATCATAGCCTGGGCAAACCACATCAACCAGAGGATGGGTTTCTAACGACTGAACTTCTTCCTGGACATCATTAGGTTCGGGAAAACGAGTATGAAGGTAATCTTGTAAAATGGTTGAGGCACATATGTCAAGTCCCAAGTGAGGGACCTTTCTAAGAGTGAAAGCACATGGATGATAACCACCCCCAAACTTAGAATTTTGGGTGTCTCTAGATAGACTAGCTACAATTTCCCTAATTTCTAGATCATCAGAATCCTGAAAATGGTCAATTGCTTCTTGTAAATTATACTCAGGTGATGCATCCTCACTCATATTTAAAATCTCTACGAGTTCATGTTCTTCGTCTAAGACTAATATTTCTAAATCGCTAGACTCTAAAACAATATTCCAGAATAAACTCGTTCCTCTAAACCATTATCGGCTTCGTAATCCTCGTCTAAAACGGTTGTATCTCTAGTCAAATCCTCGTCCTTTTGAATAGGTGAATAATTATTAAAATTATTTGGATTTGAACTAGAAATAATATTATCATATAAATCTCATTGGGAGTAACAGATTCCTCATTACTATGCCTATAAATTTCTTCATTACTACTATCCTCATCATCATAACATGAAAAATATCGAACCTCATCAAAACAAGTAGTGCTACCAATTCTAACCTTGTTATCTTGATTATGTAAATAACTATCTTTATTCTCAAGGGTATTATTGGATACACTATATTGGCAATTCAAGTAATTTCGAGCAATTCTTTCGTTCGTCTCAGCTATCCGCTTGAGGTGGTCTTCTAAAGAAGGTTCACTCATTATTGTAGTTCTTTTGTCTATAATTATACTATTCATCTCAGCTAACTTACGCGTCGACTCAGCTAACTTCCTGAGGGACTCTTCTAAAGGAGGAATAGGAACAGAGGGATCATAAAAAGGACTACTTTTCAATAGTTTGATTGTATCCTCAAGAGACGAAGAACTAATACTATAATATTCTTGCTCGTAAAACTGATGCATGTGTGGATAGTAATTGGGCTCACCAGGGTATGACCCATATCCTTCCAAAGGATGGCGTTCCCAACCAGTATTCCCAACATGGTCATAAAAAGGATGATGTCCATATTCAAAATCAGGTCGATAATCATTGTATTGGCTTCTATCATACCAGTTCGACATTCTTAATTGCAAGGGAATTCTACACAATCACAAACAAGGCTGACTCGACCAAATCAAACCTATAAAATCTAGCAAACAAAAAGCATGATGGCTCCACTTAGATTGTTTCTAGACCAACTTCTATCTTTCGAAAGGGAATTCGTTGCAATTTGAGCAAACCTCTCTGGAATCAATCCGAGTCAAAGTAAGTTGAATTGAGGCGAGGGAAGCTCAATGGAGCTTTGATACCCAAGGCCTCACCGCTATCACAAGGCGGCGCAGTCACGCATTAAACTCACAGAAACCATCATGAACTTCGAGGTGTGCTTAAGAAAGTAACCAATGTCCTTCGAAATTTTTTCCTAATAAGCGCGGTTACCCTATCGGTCTCGTTCTAGTCAAGTTTTAAGCTTGGGTTCGCATTAGGTTTCGTTTTCCTAAGGCGGGCAAGAAGGGAGCGGTGATGAAATCCGAACCCTTATCTTGTATTGGCCAGGCCTTGCCCTTTACTAGGAATTTAAAAACAGTCCAAATTCGTCCTCAATCAATGAATCACCTTAAGGAATACAGTAACTCGCTTACAGGAGATTCGGGAGTGTTTCGATGGACTTACCTCCCGTACCAGACGGGGGATGAACCGTTGAAGTCGACTCGGGCCACGACTCCTATGTCATGTACGAACCCGAGGGGCCGAGACGATATAGTAATCGTCGTCCTTCCCTGCACACAGTTTATATAAATTTTTTTTTTAATAATACCCTTCCGTAGGGTAAAAAAAAGAATAAAGTCCAATTGTTTAAAGTCCAAAGTCCAAAATAAATAAATAAAAAATTACAGTTTTCCTCACACACTCTAAAAAAAAAATTAAAAATTAAAAATTAAAAATTAAATCCTAAAATTGTCATTTTTTCTTCTCTTTTCGCTTTAAGCTTTTTCCTCTCCAAGTCCTTAGTGCTCCACTTTGAACCTATAAATCAAAGACACAAAAGAAAACGTAAAAAGGAACAAATAATAGTAAAAAAAAATAAAAACCTAAAAATTCTACCTAAGCACAAATCCGCGTCGGCGACGCCAAAATGATTAATGATTTTTCGTGGGTTGTAGTAATGAAGGTTCGAACTCTAAGACTTGTGAAGGTGAAGGATTTTTTTAGATTTATAAAAATTATATACAAAAATATTGGCAAATTGGTAGAGAGGTACTGGGACTAATGATTCGGCCAATCTTCATAACATAGGGCTCAATGATTTATTCTCAACAATAATCGCTCAAAACATATATGGACTCTTATTTTTCCAAAGTAGATTCTCAAAACATTGATTGTAAATGTTAAGCATGGAACATCAAATCACCTAAGCTAAGCATGACCCATCTAATCAAATAACACCCAATTTAATCAAATCATATTTCAATTAATTTTTAATGCAAAAGTCTTAAAAAGAATTAATAAAATTACCCATGTATGAAGCTCGGCCTCCTCCGTCGTCCCAGTGTTGGGGTTTAACTCATCATAGTAAAAATGCTCTCAAAATAATTTATTATGGCTCAAAAATGGTTTACAAATGATGAGAATATGAGAAATACAATAAAACCAGAGAACTACGACCCTCAGTGATAAAATAAGACTGTTGAAGCTCTGTCGCAAACGCTGTGGAAAATAAGACTGCCTAATTACGACCCACAGGTGTTAGTCGTTACTACTGTAGAAAAACGACTGCTGTTGCAGGTCCGTTCTTCGTGTTCTTCATCATCATCAGAAACCGAGTTTGGGAAAACTCGAATTTCTTCTTCTCTGGCTCTCCTCAGCCCCCCAGACTCTCGACAACCTTTCTCTGACCTCCAAGGACTCTATCTAAACCCGAAGCATGCATCGAATCTCCTCCATAACTCCACAAATCCTCGGCAGTGAAAGAAAATATTTTCGGATATTTTCTTTCCTGTTTTAGCTTTTCACGCGTTTTCTCTGGTCCAGCACACTCCAATTCGACTTATTCACGCCTCAACACTCTTCCAACGCCAGCAGAACTCCCCCATGCACACAAGAACTTCAATTTTGCTCGTGTTACAGTACACCTGCTCTGTTTTGGGTGTGTGAATCATACCGAAAATTCCAGCCAAATTTGATCGATCATGTCACCCATACTATGTTCCTTAACCTATATCAGATCTCTATACCAAATTTCAGCCATTGAATCGACCCATAACCCCTTCATTTTGACGATCGAAATTCTGCCAGAACTGTTTAGAAATTTCCCGCCAAAATCGTTTCAAACGGGGAAGAAACTGGTATCCCCCTATCCAGAGTAGGGGTGCGAATAGCAGCTGCCCTGGGGGTGCCCCTTAGTAATTGGGTTACCCCTTATCCAAAAGCGAGAGTCCGAATAACACTTGTCCTCCGGGTGCCAAAATCAACTTTTCGAGCCGAATTTTCCAATAATGTTTATTTCCTAAAAATACATAAAAACACAATATTAGTACAAAAATAGAGTTCCAACAATACGGACATTGAGGACAAATTAGACATAAAAATGTGTCTATCATATGCGCTGACATCTTGCAAAGGATAAAGCCATTAATAAGTGATGAATACTTCTTCACTTTACTAATTCACCTAGAATGGAGCATGTGGCAACAATCCCAGTATTCTGTGAATTAAATACACGAAATTCATCCAGGATGGAGCATGTAGCAACAATCCCATATACCCTGTGAATATACAGCATTATTAATTAATGCATGACCAACCTTTTATTTCCTGTGTTGTTCCCATTGAACTCTCATTATTAGTGCAGCATGATGACTGAGTGTTGCTCTCAGCAGAGTAACACGAACCTCCAACTATTAATAGTGAGGCATGCACGAAATACCTGTACAGACTACATCTCTCGGTGTGTTATACTAGCCCGATTGAGCATACATCTCTCGGTGTGTTATATTAGCGCGATTGAGCATCTGGACTGTCCATATCAGTCTCAGAAACAATCACGACCATCCAACTTCACCAGCATGATTGGATGGCTTAGGTTGGATCCATAACCCTCAAGCAGGTATTGGAGCATTCAACACCGGACCAATGCGGACCCCGCATGGTCGGCCTCCCCAAAAGGGTAGCATGGCTTGCCAATACGTCCATCCAAAGCAGCGTGGATGAGAAACCCTAAATTAGGGTCTGGGACACATTACACGTGTCGCAAATCAGTCTCAACCATCCATCTTCGTAAGCATAGATGGACGGTGTAGATGTAGATTCAAAGGGGCCAGAGCATGTCAACACAATTACCATGGGCCCGCCTACATACATGACCAATCGTTCAGGACCAACCATAGTTGGTCGTCCCAATTCGTTCGCCCAAACAAGGCATGACGCACGGCCGACAAAACCCTAATTAGGGTTTGTATCGATCACGAGCGTCCATTTTCACCTGATCGAATGAAGGGTCTAGGAGTCTATTAAGCAGGTCCAATAAGTGTCAACACGATCACTGTGGGCCCACCTATCTCCACACCCGATCGGCCAAGGCATACCATGCCCAGTCTTCTCGATTCGCACGCCCAAACTAGGCGTAGCCACACTTACCAATCGCAAACTGATCTCGACCACTCAACTTCACCGGACAAATTGAGTGGCTTATATCACGTTTCTATGGGATAGTAAGGTATAGGTCTGCACGCCAAAATAATCGTCCAAGACCGACCAAGCTTGGTCATCTTGAAACACGCTCTCTAAGTAGGCTTGTCGCACGGCGTTTGTGGCACAAAGCTTCTGTTGAAAATTGATCCTAGCCACTCCTCTTTACCGGATAGATTGAGCGGTCCAGATCACACATTCATGGGGCAGCAAGGTACAGGCGCCTACACCGGCATGCCGTCTACACGCATGCACAATCGGCCCTGCCAAAAAGTGTTCCCAAGCTTGGTTTCGACCAAGCTGAAGAGTGATGCTTGTGCACCTCTTCACAAACCCTAATTCCACTAACGGTCGCAGATGAGTGTCTCAGAGATCATCTCGTCCTTGAACTTCACCTGCTTGGTTATACAACCCTGGTCAGGAGTTAACTGGTCAATGAGGTGTCGTAGTGATTACCATCCGCCACTCTACCACACTATGTGGTCGGCCAAGGGAGGACTTGCTTGCGCAACCTCCAAACCATCACATGAAGTAGGATGGACATGATGCTTTAAAACGCTCAGTACCTGCATAGAATACACACAATATTTCATAAATATCGACTAGTTATTTAATCCAGCATCACATGCTACTTTCTGTGGGTCCCACGATCCACACACTCGAGACATCAATCATGTCACAAACTTGGGGATACATACTGGTGTATTGGTCTGGCGGTTTACAGCGTGCAGCGCACAACGCTCCATCACAAGAACGTCTCAGGAAGTCATGGACGGTTAGTGATGATGGGAGAAGTGGGCAAGACTGGTCATGTGACACCAACACACAACTCCACTACTCCATACTCTACTTTCTCCACTTCCCACGAGATACGAGGGTTAGGCTCAAAGACTTGTATAAATAGGTTTTCCTCCCTATTTTCCAAACAAGACAAGACAACAGAAGCAAGTGTTGATACAACCGTATTCAAACACCGAAACTGATAGCTTACATTCTGCAAGCTAGTTCATCTTTCTGATACAAGTCATACATAACCAACACCTTCACAATCTCAACACCTTCTTCGCTTCCCTCCCTAAGATCAACCCCATCTCCTTCACTTTGTGACCGAAGCAAGTCTGAAACGGCCATTTCTTGGTTTTGTCCAGAATTGTACAGATTGATTTCCTGAATCACAAAGCACTCCCATGCGGTGCATTTGTTTAGGGTTTAGATTCATTCCTCATCCACACACCCCAAATTACCAAATTCGGCAGGAATAGTTTTCACCCATAAACAATTGGCGACCACAGTGGGAGATTAATCTCTCGGTTGCAAAATAAATTTTCAAATCCAATTCAATCTTATCAATTTCGAAATGGTGGATCTTAGGTCTTGATCATCAACCAATCCTGACGGGACTAGCGTTGACGACACTCTCGGTGTTGATATCTCAGGTGTCACCGTGCAGCCAGTCAATACCATCAATGTATCTCGTGGAATTGCTTCCTCTACTACCAGCACCAGCGGGGCAGGATATGTTCCAGTAAGTGTAACACCTCCCATCACCAGAGCCAGAGCAGCCGCAAATCCCGGCATCTCCTCAAAGTGTAACGCCTCCGGCGGTCACCAGAGCAACAACTTCCACCCCTTCAATAGAACGAGGAGCTGGAGGAGAAAGAGGAGGACCATCTCCCAATACCATCGCATGGATAGGCAAGAAGTCCTTGCTAAGACTCAAACGGATATGGATGCAACTCAGAAAGAGGTACTCAATTTTCTTAAGACATTAACTGATCGATTGCCATAAGAGCCGCGGCATCCCCTGAAGCCAACAAGGAACGCATTCAACGCACCCGGAGAAGGTACTTCAGCGGCGCGGACCTACATGGACCTGATCAAAGAAGCGACATCAGATATGAACGGTCCTATCATGGAGATTTCTACACTGGGGACTGATCCTCACAACAATCCTCCTCGAGTCAATAGTCTCACTATGAGCCATAGGCTGGTAGATCAGGAAGCAGTTTCTCTAGTGGAAAGTTTATGCGAACTTTTACACCTCTCGAAGAATCAGCGGGCAAAGACGTTTTGCTGCAATTAACCAGAAGAAGGTCACAACCGGTCCCTACATGTTACTGCACGCATCAAGGATTCAGAGTTCAAGAGGGCCCTCATCGACACGGGGACGTCTTCGAATATGATTACTCTCAAGACTCTCAGGACGGCCAAGGTTCGCTCAGGCAAGATCGTATGGCATCCTACACAATGACAGACTTTGAAGGAAACCAGACCATCACATATGGGATTGTCCCTTTAACGTATCACCAATGCCTGAAGACTATGCTGAATAAAGAAGTCGTTCGTATTCCTGCATCACTGTCTCCTTACGCATGAATATGCGTAGTGGAACTGTTCAAACCGAGGGAAGCTCCGCGGGAAGGATCAAACAAAGTCCATTGCATCCTACTCCCCACTTGAGCGTCAATCCAGGAGGAGTACCGACCTGCATCATCAAAGGCAAGTCCCCATGATGCATCCTTGCTGACGAGGCATCTTAATTCTTCTCTCCACCCAACGGAATGCTACAACAACGATCAGCCACAAGAAGAAGTGCTAGACGCTCCACGACAGCTGCAAGATGGTACCAACTCCACAACTGATGAGCTCGACGATGAGGAATCTCCTAGGCCTATCTCTATCAGCTCGACCTTGTGTAAGCATTCATACAATCTCCGATCCAAGTCGGTCAAACAATCTCCGAGGAAATTCATACGCGAGATCAGGTATTGCATGGATTCTAGAGACTTGAATGAATGTTGCCCCAATGACGATTTCCTCTACCCAACATCGACATGTTGGTAGATGCTACCAGCGAACACGACATGTTCTCCTCCATGGATGGATGTAGCATCTACAACCAGATAAGGATGTATGAGCATGGTGCAAGTAAGACATCTTTTCAAACCCTATTGGAAAATTTTGTTATACTGTAATGCCATTCGGTTTGAAAAGTGCCGGTGCGACGTATCAACGCACTATGGCGACAATCTTCCACGACATGATGCATAAGCAAGTTGAAGACTACGTGATATAATAGTCAAGTCCAAGACTCAAGATATCCTCACAATGCCGCTGCCGTAAACCGTGAAGGAGATCCAAAACTTCATGGGCAAGGTGAAATTTTCCTTCATTCACCCCTTACCGAAGAAATGAGCAAGTTTCGTCTGGACCGCACTACAACAGGAAGCGTTTCGTAGGATTCAACGAATACTGTCATCTCTGAATCATCACAAAGGGTTCGCCTATTATGTCAGTCCAGACAAAAGCGAGCATAAGACATCTTCAGATCCACTGAAGCCGACACCTCAAGGGAGAAGCCTCAAGAAGATAACGATGTCCGCGCGTCATGTTTATCAAGATCCGGGCGAATCACTCTATCAGACGATGGTGCATATCTATCGTGTTATATTGGAGAATCTGCGCTTTTGGCCATCCTCTGGACTTCGTGAAGCTGTTGAACGCTCATCTACAACAACATCTGCGCTGCTAGAAAGAACCAGTTTCGCTGAAGCAACAAGAGGAAAGCCACCGAGATACAACATCCTGCGCGTCCAAAATCGCCAACTCCAACTCCAGTACCATATGCACGGCTTCCGTAATGGTGAAACAACGTCCAAGATATTCCATGTCTGGATCGATGGTAACTACATCAATGAGAGACGCTCTCCCGTAGAAGAAGTAGTTGCGTTACCAAAGGAGTATGATTGGGACTGCTTAGCACTGCCTATTTCAAAGACAACCTCATGAACCTAGCGTGACAACACCTATCAAGTCGAAAGTTCTGGATACTCGTGGGCAGGGGACTGTCTCCTTCTTCTCTATTTCATGAAGAAAAGTCAAGTAAGCCATCGGTTTCAGTTTATCCCTCTAGCAATGACACGAGTTCTACCACTATATGAAGACTGCCAAGTTCGTGCCCGTAGCTATCACCTCCCCCTGATCACAGCTGCTGCCAAGAACTATTGTTTCTCGTTTATTGATACCATCCAGAGCTTCACCATATCAACGACCATTACGTACAAAAGACCCAACGGGCATACAAGATAGAGCCACGAAGACCACGCTTGGGGACTGAGGCTCAGCATGAAATTCCTTCGCCTTCAATCAAGAACTTCTTTAACACAAGAGAGAGATAGTCAATCAAGAAACATAGAATTTGCAAGAGTAAATAAAACTAAAGAGGAAGCCACTTCAACGCTCCCTCCAGCAGAAGCTGCTTCAATGGTCTATTCAGGAGATGCCTCAACGCTTTATCCGGGACCCACGCTCGCTTCAGAATCCAGCTTCAATGCTCTTTCCAGGAGCCGCCTCCACATTCGCTTCAGAAGCCTGCTTCAATGCTCTCTTCAGAGGAAGGAGCTCCAACACCTCTCCAAGATAAGCCTCTTCAATGCTCCATGACGCTCCAACGTCTATCCAGGAGAAGCCGCTTCAACACTCTCTCCAACAGAAACCGCTTCAACGCTCCCTCCACCAGAAGCTGCTTCGACGCTCTCTAGGACCTGCTCGTTCCAGAAGATGCTCCAACACTCTCAACGGAGCCCACACCACGTTCGAACATACAAGGTTCACGTTTGGGCAAAGCAAGCAGACCTGGGTCCCACAATCGAGCAAAGGGAAGACCGATGTTGATTAGCAAGACCGGTGTTAGTCAGCAAGACCGGTGTTGGTCACAACAACAAGACCGGTGTTGGTAGAAGTAACAACGCTGGTGTACGGGACAAGTCCGGTGTTCGAACGAAACAAGACAGCAAGGCCGGTGCCGGTCGAGGCAGCGATGTCCGTCAGCAAGGTCGGGGTTCGTCAAATCAGCAAGGCCGGTGTTCGTCAAGACAAGGCCGGTGTTCGTCAAGACAAGGTCGGTGTTGGTCAAGGAGCAAGTCTGGTGTTGGGTGAGGCAACATGTTTGGTGTCTTGTCGAAGCAGGCACAGCCGGCCCCAAGCAAGCAGGCATGCGGCGGGTCCCACATTGATCAAGCACATAAAGCAAGCAGGCTGCTATAAAGTCATAGTAGCCAAGTCAAGGTCACGAGACTGGTATGGGTTCACGTGAAGACAAGACTAGTCACGTCAGTCCGGTATTGGTGTCAAAGTCAGGTATCGGGCCACGTCAGCAAATGAGTCTGGTATCAAATCACAAGTCCTAGTCAAGTTACAAGTCCGGTATTAATCAAGTCACAAGTCTGGTATTGGTCAAGTTACAAGTCCGGCATTCATCAATTCACAAGGATGGTATTGGATTCAAACGAGGCTAGTATTAAGCCACGACAACATACAAGACTGGCATTGCTCAAATCACAAAGGCTGGTATTGATCAGGTCACAAGGCTGGTATTGCTCAAATCATAAAGGCTGGTGTTGATCAAGTCAAAAGGAATACCACGTCAGCAAACAAGACCGACATTGGTCGAATCACAAAGATGGTGTTAGTCAGGACATAAGGCCGGTATAATAGGCGCACACAGTTGACCCATGTTTAACCGAAGCAGGCACAACAAGCCCACGTTTGATCAAGCGGGCGCATGATGAGTCCCACGGTTGAGTGAAGTAGGCGGGCCCACATGCCTATCAAACAGGTGCAACAGGGTGACGCTTGGTAGAAGCATATACATGGTGGGGTCCACATCCGTTCAGGGTTACATGTCCCACCAAGGTCGTCATCACACCTGCCGTACTCCCACGAACGAAGCAGGCGCAACAGTCCTTCAAGTAGGCACATCAAGCCCACGTTCGATCAAGCATGCACAGTAGCCCCACGAAAGAAGCAGGCATAACAAGGTCGATCCGGCAAGTCCGACATTCGAACGGAGCAAGCACGGAGCAGGCCCTCGACCGAAGCAGGCATAACAAGGTCGATCGAAGCAGGCAAGACCGACATCATGCTAGGGGAACGCTCGCCTGGACGCCTCTTGAACGTGACATGCTCCAAGGACAGGACGACCCGTCTCTCCTGGTAACATCTAACTTTGTCTCATAAGTTTTATCTTTAACTGTAACCATCTCATGCCTACCCCACAATAGTGTAACCATTATGTGCTAGGCAGGGGACTTAATGTTAATGGTGGATTTTCATTTAAGGCTAAAATTGTAAAAGCTGATATTGTGCGCTGACATCTTGCAAAGGATAAAGCCATTAATAAGTGATGAATACTTCTTCACTTTACTAATTCACCTAGAATGGAGCATGTGGCAACAATCCCAGTATTCTGTGAATTAAATATACGAAATTCATCCAGGATGGAGCATGTAGCAACAATCCCATATACCCTGTGAATTTACAACATTATTAATTAATGCATGACCAGCCTTGTATTTCCTGTGTTGTTCCCGTTGAACTCTCATTATTAGTGCAGCATGATGACTGAGTGTTGCTCTCAGCAGAGTAACACGAATTTCCAACTATTAATAGTGAGGCATGCACGAAATACCCGTACATGCTACATCTCTCGGTGTGTTATACTAGCCCGATTGAGAATACATCTCTCGGTGTGTTATACTAGCCCGATTGAGCATCTGGACTGTCCATATCAGTCTCAGAAACAATCACGACCATCCAACTTCACCAGCATGATTGGATGGCATAGGTTGGATCCATAACCCTCAAGCAGGTATTGGAGCATTCAACACCGGACCAATGCGGACCCCGCATGGTCGGCCTCCCCAAAAGGGTAGCATGGCTTTCCAATACGTCCATCCAGAGCAGCGTGGACGAGAAACCCTAAATTAGGGTCTGCGGCACATTACATGTGTCGCAAATCAGTCTCAACCATCCATTTTCGTAGGCATAGATGGACGGTGTAGATGTAGATTCAAAGGGGATAGAGCATGTCAACACAATCACCATGGGCCCGCCTACATACATGACCAATCGGTCAGGACCAACCATAATTGGTCGTCCCAATTCGTGCGCCCAAACAAGGCATGACGCACGTCCGACAAAACCCTAATTAGGGTTTGTATCGATCACGAGCGTCCATTTTCACCTGATCGAATGAAGGGTTTAGGAGTCGATTAAGCAGGTCAAATAAGTGTCAACACGATCACTATGGGCCCACCTATCTCCACACCCGATCGTCCAAGGCATACCATGCCCATTCGTCTCGATTCGCACGCCCAAACTAGGCGTGGCCACACTTCCCAATCGCAAACTGATCTCGACCACTCAACTTCACCGGACAAATTGAGTGGCTTATATCACGTTTCTATGGGACAGTAAGGTATATGCGTGTATACCAGCCCGCCGTCTGCACGCCAGACTAATCGTCCAAGACCGACCAAGCTTGGTCATCTTGAAACGCGCTCCCTAAGTAGGATAGTCGCGCGACCTTTGTGGCACAAAGCTTCTGTCGCAAATCGATCCTAGCCGCTCCTCTTTACCGGATAGATTGAGCGGTCCAGATCACACATTCATGGGGAAGCAAGGTATAGGCGCCTACACCGGCATGCCGTCTACACGCATGCACAATCGGCCCTGCCAAAAAGTGTTCCCAAGCTTGGTTTCGACCAAGCTGAAGAGTGATGCTTGCGCACCTCTTCACAAACCCTAATTCCACTAACGGTCGCAGATGAGTGTCTCAGAGATCATCTCGTCCGTTCAACTTCACCTGCTTGGTTATACAACCCTGGTCAGGAGTTAACTGGTCAATGAGGTGTCGTAGTGATTACCATCCGCCACTCTACCACACTATGTGGTTGGCCAAGGGAGGACTTGCTTGCGCAACCTCCAAACCATCACATGAAGTAGGCTGGACATGATGCTTTAAAACGCTCAATAGCGATGCTTCATACATGCTGAATATATTCGATGCAGTACCTGTATAGAATACACACGATATTTCATAAATATTAACTAGTTATTTAATCCAGCATCACATGCTACTTTCTGTGGGTCCCACGATCCACACACTCGAGACATCAATCATGTCACAAACTGGGGGATACATACTGGGGTATTGGTCTTGCGGTTTACAGCGTGCAGCGCACAACACGCCATCACAAGAACGTGTCAGGAAGTCATGGACGGTTAATGATGATGGGAGAAGTGGGCAAGAATGGTCGTGTGACACCAACACACAACTCCACTACTCCATCACTCCACTTTCTCCACTTCCCACGAGATACGAGGGTTAGGCTCAAAGACTTGTATAAATAGGTTTTCCTCCCTATTTCCCAAACAAGACAAGACAACAGAAGCAAGTGTTGATACAACCGTATTTATACACTGGAACTGATAGTTTACATTATGCAAGCTAGTTTAGCTTTCTGATACAAGTCATACATAGCCAACACCTTCACAATCTCAACACCTTCTTCGCTTCCCTCCCTAAGATCAACCCCATCTCATTCACTTTGTGACCGAAGCAAGTCTGGAACGACCATTTCTTGGTTTAGGCCAGAATTGTACAGATTGATTTCCCGAATCACAAAACACTCCCATGCAGTGCATTTGGTTAGGGTTTAGACTCATTCCTCATCCACACACCCCAAATTACCAAATTCGACAGGAATAGTTTTCACCCATAAACAAATGGTTGAACTACTCAACATTTAAATAAACACGCCAAACTGAAAGTGTGGCCAAAAATTTCTTCTTTGGACATGCTAGTATATGTGTGTCCATAGTGTGCGTTCTATAGACACGTCGGTTTTATAGCGTGGCTAAAAAGTTCGTTTTGAAAAAAATTAATAAAAAGCTTTCGCCCATATTCGAACGCATGACCTCGAAGAAGTTAGATAACGTACCAATCCACCAAACTTCCCATCTTTAGATGTTTATGATTAGTGTTTTGAAAATACTACACTGGTTGAATTACTCAACATTTAAATAAACACGCCAAATTGAAAGTGTGGCCAGACTGCAATGGTGCCTCCCAACTGATGCTACCATTTCCTAATCTGCATGTAACATAAAATGTTAATTAGATCCCAAAGATAAAATTCAAAGTTTGGTAGTGTAGTTATGGTTTTAATGAAGATTAGGTGTTGAAATAGGTCTTGGTAGTGTAATTATGGTTTGAAAAGGTGAAATCAGTCGCATGGCTTTGAAGAGGCGTAGTAAACAAAGCGAAATGACTCTTAACCAAGCGTCTTAAATGGGAATGAATAGGTATGGTGGTGGCTTCAAAAGGTTGTTTGTGAGGGTAATTAGCAATTTCAAGGTAAAAAATTATAGCATTTTCACCAGAATAGGAAAGTTTAGTGGAAATAAGAAATGGCCGGAGAATCTTCTCCAAGTGCAGAGGGTGGTAGATTTCCAGGCGAGTCTTCACGAACATCAACTGTTGCATCTCCAGATTCACCAGAATATGAGCTAGCCAAATCACTTTTTTGTTCAATGAAACTAGAGGTATTGCAGAAGTTGCAAAGCAATGTTCAATCTGAGATGGATAGGCAGTTGCAGTTGCAGATCCAGCAGAGGGAAGAAGAGCAAGCTGATCGAAGAAAGGAACAAGAGGAGAGAAGGCTTGAGAGGGTATATGATGTATGTCTGCCAAAGTATTATGAGAGGCGAGAGAGGAAAGATGAGGATTGGGAGTAAAGGCAAGCAGAGAGAGATGCCAGAGATGCCAAAGCACCCAAGTATAGAAGCATGACTGAAGATGATTCTGAGTCATGTGATGGGTTTGAGGCAGATGCTGAAGATGATGGTGACATAGAGTCCGACGATGCTGATGGAAGTAGTGAAGGAAATGGGGATGGAGAAATTGTTTATGATGATGATCATCTGAAGAGGCGATTTTCTTATGAGCTTGTCAATCCCAAAATCTTCTCGCGAACCATGAATGAGGGTGAGCCGATACGCTTGAGTGTAAGTGTGAGAGATTATTATGCAGATGATGATGAAGACGAGAATGGTGATTCGGATTCCAGTGGAACTTCTCCTGCTCCATCATACAGCGAGGATAGCGAGCGGGGTGGCGATGGAGGACAGGATGATTTGTGGTGAGAGCCACATTGTTACCAGAATGAGCCAAGTTTTTAGGATGACTATAAAGCCTGAAAACAGTTAACAAATTTTTTATGAAAAGGCTTTTTTGGTGATTTCCCTGTCTTCCAGTCTTGTTGAATCTGATGCTGATGATATTAGTAAGTTTCTTTTTGCTTCTCCCCAATGCTCGGTCGGCTTTAATTTCAGTTTGGTAAGTTTGTGTTCTAATGTTGTCTTTGATACTAAAGGAGGGATGGTTGGTAGTTTTGAATGTTTTTTCGGTTACAGTTAGGGTCACTGTGTGGAAAGAAGTTTGGTGAATGGTACTTTTCTGGTTGTACTTGGAATTTAAGTGTTGGGTATTATGATGTTTAGTTTGAATGAATTGTGAACTCTTGTAAGGATTGATGGAATTTTGGGAATGTATAGAAGTAATATTGGTCCTATCACTGTTATTTTTTCTAAGAGATTTCGAGAATGTTATGCTCTTTGTTGAAGTTTATGGTATTGTGATAGAATGGATTATTATTTATTACTGTGAATTTATGTATAAAAAGATAAGATGATGTATAGAATGTAATTGGTAATGAACTCAGACCAGACAAAGAAGAATTAAAGAACATGATTCATGAAGGAGGGGAAGAACACTACCAGGACTCATGAATTGAAAAAACTTGATATAATGCTTAATGAGCTGATGAATGTTAAAGGAATGTTTGTAGTATTGGACTTGTTTTTGTTGTTGTATTCTTGTTTGCTGTTGAATCCATTAAAACACTTAAGCACCAAAATATTTTAATGGATTCAGCAGCAAACAAGAAACAACAACAAAACCAAGTCCAAGCATTAGTACTGGTAGAGTTCTTCTTTGAACTTTCAAAAAGTTTGTTTTGAAAAAATTAATAAAAAAGCTTTCGCCCATATTCAAACGCATGACCTCGAAGAAGTTAGATAACGTACCAATCCACCAAGCTTCCCATCTTTAGATGTTTATGATTAGTGTTTTGAAAATACTAGACTGTTTGAACTACTCAACATTTAAATAAACACGCCAAATTGAAAGTGTGGCCAAAAAGTACGCCCAACACCCTCAAGACTAATTCCCTAGCTTTCTCTGGAATAGATTCTGACTTCCATGTTCTGCAAGTTATTGGGTTCTCCAAAATTATTTCTGCAAATCTTCTAAACACCTATAATCAAAATTTCTTTGGTAATCCGTTGAATTGGAATGCTATAAATAACTTGGGAGTCTGCAATTTGGTTTCTAAAGATCCTACTCCTGGACTATGTGTGCTGTCAAAATTGCCTCTCAGCTACCACACTGGATTTCTGGTAAGATTTTTCATTGCTCTCTCAAGCATTCCTGTACTAATATGTTATTCTACTAGTTGGAGTAGTTCATATGAATGCCCAGATAAAACTATTAACCCCATAAAACAATTTCAAACCTTCATGATAACCCCCTTTCAAATTCCCCCTGCTATTTACTATAGTCACCATATCAAGCTCAAAACCAAAATTAAACACAACAGCCACTCAACCAAGCATAATACAATAACCCAGAACCACATATACATTCAATTGAACATCATTGTCTTTAAAACCAACACTATCAAATCCAAAATCAGCACCACTAGCATTAACTGTTTATCCATGAGAAACATATGCAATATTCACCCAAAAAACATTTACAGGGATACTTACTTTACCATATGGAAGGGGATGGTTGAATACTGGTCAAGCTCCCGGTGCAACCCCAGAGGTTCCCACACCACTTCTAACAACCTTCTTATTAGCTCCACTCCCTTCTGGTGCAACCCTCCTCCTTGGCACAGAATAGTTTCCCCTAGGAGGAGGCATAGGCACTACTACATCCTCAGGAATCTCATTAGAATCAGTTATCTCCCCTGGTCAGAAGATTACAATATCATAAGCATCCTCTGCCAACTGTCGCATCACTGGTGCCGGCATGAAGATATTGGTGAAGACTACCACATCATTGGGGAGACCATGAGTGTCATTCTTCCGAATCTTAGATTTGCATGCAACTGGAACTGGTGCAAAATAGAACCCATGTCTAGCACCACCACAAACCACCTGCTGCTTCCCTACAAGCACCATACCTTCATTAATCACAAATTGGCCTTTGTCAGGATGAACGACATACACCACCCACCCTTCATCAACCCCTTGGAGTTGAGGAAGTTGAGGTTCCAACGCATAAGCACTGGCAGTATCATGCATAACAACCCTATCCTCTTTGACTTCTCCACCACCTCCAGTACCAACTTGCATGTTTGTCTTTGGTTCCTCACTGCTGCTACTGCTTATCTCTACTACCTGTGAAATTGGAGAAATCGGGGAATCCCAATCAATAACACAATCACAGTTACTAATAATGTCAATTACAACGATGAAATTCACTTTCAACACCTTGAACCCAACAATTCTTGCATGATTATCAAAATTCAATACTTGGTTTTCTTGCATATTCATCTTAGCCTTCTTTTCCTTTGGTCTACCCATGGATTCCTGATTTGTAGACATGGCTGGGCGATCATTCAGATTCAGATATATATTATAACCTCGCTTAGACATAGCTTCAACAATTGGAACACTGATGGGATTTTGCGGAGATGGAATGTGGAAGTTACAGAGTTGCAGAATTGGAAATTAAAATTGGTCTCTTCCCAACATGCCATATGGACGAGAATACCAACAGTTAACACATCTCACCCATCCATTTTCAATCCTCGAGATCAATTAGTTGAGATATCATGGAGGCACAAGCCTACTAAGTGCATGCAAAGACCTATTGAACGCTACCCCAACTTATTGGCCG
Organism: Papaver somniferum; assembly: GCF_003573695.1. NCBI lineage: Eukaryota > Viridiplantae > Streptophyta > Magnoliopsida > Ranunculales > Papaveraceae > Papaver > Papaver somniferum. The sequence continues at coordinate 28,710,076 of NC_039362.1, read as the reverse complement.
TTCAGAGGCGACAGCAAACACTTGGCAGCTATTTGGCAAGCGAACTCTCTAAGCGGGCTACCCGTGACCCGAAGTCGAAACCCAGTACCGAACCGTATCTGCCCTCAACTATTTTCGTCAGAGACGGGCATGAAGTGGCAAGTGGAAGCCCAATTACCTTAAAACTTCTAGAAGAAGACGCTGTCATCCTTCTGAACAAGCCCATCCTTCTGAATTTTCAGTAGTGTTAAACTTGTGATGGATGTAGGTCTGAAGGGTTTGAAGAAATTTTTGATTTCAGTAGTAATGGATTGAATACAGTAGATGTACTAACAAGAAATGTTCTTGGTGAATGATTTTAAAATTCCAATGATTGTAAAGTAGAGAATGGTAGGAATGACTGAATTAGTGAATCAATAGGGTATATAAAATGCTGGTTAAGATGGTAGTTGGGTATTACTCCATATTATAAAATGTTGTTGGAGTAAGATTAATTCAAAGACTATTTTAGGCCCAATTCCAAAAAAAAATATCTATGTGCAAGCCTAGTATAATCCTAACATGACAGAACATTAATTCAACAATCAGTATAGCCAAATCCAAACTCATCCAACAATAATGCTAAAACCCGTCTGCATACAAAACCCCACCATGATTTAAGAATCAATTTTTTTGCAACAATCCATACATTCATTCTCTAGATAACAAGAAAATCCAAAGTGTTTACTTAAATTTGATAATAAAAACCAAAAAATGTTCCAACCTAATCATTCATCTATTAGCAAACACAAACAACTACATTCTATCACCTGGCTCGCTTAGTCCTTGGAAATGGTTGCTTGGATGCAGTCGTTTGAGAAGCAGGGACTGCTGTTGGTGCTGGTGTCGGTGCTTTCCTTGCAGTTCTACCCTTAATGTCGTCCCGATAGTAATCATCCCTGGATTCCTTTTGCAGGTCAAGTTGATCTACCTTAGGAAATTTATACTCATTCCGACAAATAACTGTCGTACTGAATTCCTCGTCGACCTCATCACCAGCAGCATATTTCCAGGTTTGGGTAGGTACACCTAACACAATAGACTTTTTTTTATTTTCCTGGTCTGGCACATAAAATACCTGCTTAGCTTGGGAGGCTACAATGAAAGGATCATCCTTGTGTCCCAACTTATCAAGCTCAACCAAAATGTAGCTAAGTTTGTCTTTTGAGACCCCTGCTTTGGTAACCCATTTACACCTGAAAAGTGGCACTTTCAGCGTATGATATGTCAGCACTCATATCTCTTGTAAAACACCGTAATAACCCGCCTCATTAAGGGTATCCCTGCTTTTCTAATGTGTGTGTCAGTTGCCTGTACGTAAACCCCGCTATTCTGGTTAACGGAACCATCATGAGATTTTGTGCGAAACAGGTATCCATTGATGTGATATGATTCGTATGTCTCCACTTGTGGATCCAGTGGGTTTGATAGCCACCTTAAGTCCTGATTGAAGTTTTCCATAGAGTCTGCCCACTCACTATCAACCTGAAATACATTATAAGGATTAGCCTCCGTCTCAACGCAAAAGTTACATAGCAAGAGTGACATTTTCTGCAAACTCTTACCTAAGGGTGCACAAGAACCGATCCGGACCGACGGACCGTCCCGGAACCGGTGGAACCGTACATGTTTTTGTACCGAACCGAGGAAGGAGGTACAGGTACCGGTCCAGAAAATAGGAACCGAGGCTAAGAAGGTACAGGTACACGGCCGTGCCTGGTCCCGGACCGTCCCGGACCGAATGTACCGAGTAGTAGTAGCCGTTAGATTTAGGGGTAATAAACTAATCATAGCCATTAGATTTAGGGGTGGTATATATAAAGAACAATAATGCTAGGCCGCTAGGGTTTTTTTTTCCCGTCTTCTCTCTCTGAGAAGGAACTCCATTAGATTTACAGAGTTTACTTCTAAATCTTCTCTTCTCCATAGGACTTCAACTCCACAAACACCAATTACACTTATACCACCTCTCGATCCAGAAGAAGAAGGAGAAATTGTTAACCAAAGGTAAGTTTTTTTGCTTTTTTTCTTCTCCAATTTTATTGATTCTTTATTTATTGTGTTTTATTGTGTTTCACAGAACTGGATTCGTGATTTTTATTGTGATTTTTGATGACCAATTGCTTGGAGTTGGATTAATTTAATTTAGGGTTTGATACAGGGTTATATCACGCCAAGGAGAAGACGAAGGGAAAGGATTCAAGGAATCATCCAACTCAGAAATTTTTAACCAAGGGTAAGTTCATCAAAATCTCTCATTGATTCCTATGAAATCTCTCATTTTTGTAGGGTATTTCTGTTTGTTTGATCTTGGGATTTCTAATTCAGTGATCTGAGATACTAATTAAAAAATTTATGTGAAAAATCATGAAACCATATTGTAATGGAATTCAGAATATCTAAAATCTGCTAGACCATGGATTAGGTCCGTAAGATCGAGGAAGTAATGAAGCTGAAACCCATTGTTAATGTATTTGTTAGAGTTCCCTGTTGGAAATTGTGTTGGTTTTTGAGTTTCAAGTGATTGTTGAAATGATATGGATAGTTGAGTTTCGTAGGAATTCATTTATTGATTGTTGAAATGATATGGATAGTTGAACTGATATACGACTTGGTGTATGCATTTAGTGTGAAACTATAATATCCAAAATGAAAATGATACAAATTGAGAATTTAGTTCACAAGACTGGGACTCTGCGAGGTGTTTCATGCACATAATATGTTTGATTGGTGTGTGTTTACATGTTTTTGAGTGCATGGATTTATTACATTTATTACAAATGCAAGTTGGTGACGTATGTCATATGTTGAGGAAAATATTGGTAGAAGTTAATTGTTCTGTAGCTCATCTTGAACTAACTTGAAATATCGAAGTATGTAGGAATTCAAACAAGTTCTTTTTTATGTCACTCATGACTCATGACTCATGAACTGTCTATTTTTTGTTGCAGGTAGTTCTTAATTTGTTGTTGTGTTATGTGCTCATGAATATGTGTGTAGTTTGGAACTTCGGCTTGTAATCTGCTTATGTATTTTATATGCAAAGTGAATAGTATCCTGACTAACTACTATTACTTGTTTTTGCAGCGATACTTGGTCTTATCAACAATAATGCCACCACCACCGGTGCTGCTCCCATGGGATAATGCCACCAGTGCTACTTGTTACATTTTTACCACCACTGTCCAGTGACAGTCATTGCTACTGCTACTTGTTACTTTGACTCTTTTGCTACTTGTTAAGGCTGCTGTTTAATTGTGTGTGTGAGTGACTATGTCTGTCAGTCTTTGACTCTTTTGCTACTTGTTAGTTATTACCTTTTCATTTTTTCAAGACTTGTATTTGAGACTTTTCTTTGCTAGTATTACTATTATTGCTACTTTTTGTTAGTTGTTAGTTGTTATGTATTGTGCTTTGAGATATTTCTTAATATATTGTTGCTCACTAAAACAGGTTCTTTACAGGGAAAATTTGTCGGGAAACATTAAGGACCGAGACTAGTACCGGAACCGTACCTGGTACCTTACTGGTCCCGAATGGTACCGGAACCGAGGTACATGGTACATGTAACGGTCCAAAAAATAGGAACCTGTAGTTGCAGGAAATCCTACACTACACCCCTCATATGATTTCATTATTACTCAACTCATTTTTAGATTTACACTCTTAATTTTATTGATCAAGATTTGAATGTTCTTACAAGAAAAGATAAAGGAATCAAAAATGACCTATGCTCTAGATTTTCTCTCTCCTATTTACTTGTTTCTTACTCAAAAAGATCTCTCTCTATTCTTTACAACTTGAACGACTATTTATAGGGAAATACATAGTGGATGACAGCTAATCTGTCCTTTATTTTCAGGTATGGTCTGCGACATTCTCGCAACCTTACAAATGTTAATTTCGCAAGCTCTCTAATTTTCGCAGGACTATCACATCTTTCTCGTGATCCTAACTGACGTCGTTTATCGTATCATTTCTGAAATTGTTCTGCGACGCTGTTGTGTCGTGTTGTTGATAATTTCGCTGAGACATTATCGTTGCGAGATTCTGATCCTACATCTTGCCTCTTCTCATATCTTCTCTGCAAAGTAGAGAATGATGTGAGAAATGCCGCAGCTGTTCATATCTTCATATTCTGCATTTATCACACGTATTCTTTCTTCCATTTGTTTCTTGACACGTCTTCTGTAACCGCTGCTTTTCAACCGCTCACGTCTTTTCGTCTTAATGGTGTTTATTTCTTCGAGTAAAAAAATCTCCTTTATATACTCTTCTTACTCTTCTTTCCACTTTCTTTTTACTTTCTCTTCTCTTTTTATTCTCTCATCTCTGCAACTCTGTTATTCTTCTGCAAGTTCTGCTGCTGTAATCTTTCCCCTTTAAATCTTCTTACTTTTCATTCATTCTCATATTCTATATTCAAATATGGCTCCAAGTGGTCATAGACATGAGAAGAATTTAAAAGATGTCCAAAAAGATCTTGCTGATAAAGGTTTCACACTCTCTACCATTCCTGGTGAAAATGCCAAATCAATTCTTTCTGTCAAAATTTTCTCTAATCAGTACTGTGATGATCAATCAATCATCATTTCGCTAGGTCAGATTCTCTCAGGTCTCCCTATTCCTCTTTATGACCCAGATCTTCCTTTATTCTATGAAATTTTTGCTCACTCGGTCTTTTCGCGAGCTATCTTCCAACTGAGTGGGGACTGCATCCGTCTGATGTTAGAGTTCGCTAACCGTGGTGCTGGTAAAGGATCTCTATATTCCAAAGAACTTAGGGATCCTAAATTCGCAAATCTAGAGATAATTGCTGAGAAATACACAGTAGCGAGTTTCTTTGAGAACTATGAACTGATCTCCATGAAGAAAGAGAATACTCGCTGGGGTATTCGCTTAAAAAGGAAATATAACATTGATAAAGCTAAAATTCTCATGCAAGACATTGACTGGCATTCTGGTAAGAACACAACTCCTAGACAATCCAAAGATGATAAATGGTGTGTTTTTCCTTTAATGCTAAAAGGACATTACATTGTTGGGTCAAATGTTCTTCCTGCGAATCTCGCTGCTTATCAACCTTGGGTTTTCTCTTGGCCCGAGAAGGAGAAAGAGGTATGTTTTTTCCCGTTTAACTCACTTTATATTTCTTTACTTGTATTTATTATTTTGTTCGCTAACTCTTGCGACATTCTGCAGATCCAAAAACTGAAAGATAGTTATAACAGGACTGGGAAAGCTAGTACTCTGTTAGCTCTTCGCTCATACACAAATGAGGTAAGAAATTTTCTCTTATGATTTTAAACTGTATATTGTTGCTTCCATTTCTTATTTCTATCTGTGTGTGAAGATTATTGCTAAAATAGAAGAACCTGTTGATGTTGCGAAGACTGATGATAAAGGTAAAGGTGCTCTTCGCAGAGAAAAATCAACTGCTCCTCCTTCAAAGAAAAGGAAAGTCCGTTCTTCTTCCCCTTCAAATATTCCTCCTGAAGAAAATTCCGAAGGTAACAAGGATGATGAGGACAATGATGATCTTGCCGCAAGTGAAGATTTTCCACCTGAATCTTCTATGGCTAAGCTCTCTGGCCTCTTTTCTGATTCTCTGCAAGGAATGGGAGATACCCAATTCGCTAACACCTGCAAGGCTCTCGCTACAATTTGCGATGTCCCTTTGCTGGATGATGATAGTTCTCTTCGTGGAGTTTCTAGATCTGTGACTCCCGACTTCTTGCATTCCCTCAATAGTTTGGTATATTTTTATCCTTTTATTTCTTCATTGTCATAACTCAAAATTTCTTTCTATATTAATATTTTTATATTTTCTCGCAGGCTGGAAAAGCTTCTTTCGTTGTTGCCTCGGATCTAGAGAGGAGCCGCGAAAATCTTGAAAAGAAGAATCTTCAATTTCGCACAAAGAATGAAGAATTGGAAGCTGAAGTTAAGGGTCTTTGCGAGAAAATAGAAAATTAGAAATTGATTCTTCTTCGTGTAAGAACAAAATCTCTAGTCTTCAGCAAGCTAATAATCAACTTTACGGTATGTTACTTTTCTCTTTTCCCTTCATTCATTCATCCTGTTGTTTTATCTTATTTAAATAATCCTTTTTGCAGACATTTATGGTCTTTCTGATGAAGCTACCCTTCTTCGTTCATTTCCTAATTCCTTGGATAATGATACCCTTCTTGAGCGTCTTAACAATTCCTTAAATAGCTTCTCAAATGATAGAATTTCATCTCTTTCTCTAAATGAGCGTAGATCTAAATTTCGCCTCTTAGAAATTGACCATAAATCTAGTTTAGGCTTAGCCAACCGATTTAAGCGTCTCCTTCTTTATTCTAAATAGAAAACCAATGAGTTAAGAACCAAAATTAACGGTCTTATAGATGATAAGGATCGCATCTCTGATCAAGGTGCTAAGGCTTTGGCGAAATTCCAAGAGACTCTTCTTGAAGTTCAACTTGAACGAGATGAAGCTAACCGCAAGAACATCGAACTCTGCGAAAGGGAAAATCAAATTCGTTTTCGTCTTCTTATAAGTAATGAGGATGAATTTGTTTGGGCTGCGAAAATCTTAGATGATGCTAGAAAAGATTTAGGTGTAAATGTTAGTCTCCAAGTTGAGCATACATCCTTTAATTAGAGATATGATTTCTGTCAGAGAAGGTTACTAACTGCTCTTCTTTACTAATCTTTTGCTTCTTATGAATTTTCATCAAGTTAATAATTGATTGTCTTTTGCTCGCAGATTCTGAAAATAGATATCGTGAAAATATTGAGGAACTCGAAGCTGAAAAGGAGGAACTCGCAAAGAATCTCTCTTCTCGCAACGACAAGTATTCTAGACTAAAGAATCAAATCAAGATCACTGTTGCGAATTTTAAGAATGATGCCATGCATTTTCGCAATCAAACTATCCAAATGGTTTGTGACGATCATAATATTCCTCATTCTGATTATCCTTGTCTCTTGGAAGAGATCCCACAGAATACTCCCAGTCTGATTATTTCTGATAGTGAAAAATCAGACTAAGAAGGGAACAAGTCTGATGAAGATAATGAAGGATCAACTAAGAAGTAGTCTTTGTTTCTTTCTTTGATTCTCTGTAATACTTGTACATTTATTCCTTTTTTCTGTATATTTGTGTCTCTTTCATTTTGACCTGCATTCATTAAAACAATTCTTCCTTGCAATACAGTTAATCAATATAATCATTAATTTTTAAATCTTTGAGTAAATCTATCATATGGAGACAAATAAAATTTTCTAATTTCATTAATTCCCATACTTGGCTCTGTTATTTGTCTCCAAATAAGAGATTTTATAAATTTTTCTTATTTTATGCCTCAATTTCGCAGTTAATTATGTATAATTTCGCTATCTTATGCGAAGTGAATTTTGATTCTTTCAAAATCTCATTCCTGTGTGGTCTTATTTTGCCTTCCTAATTAAATGTCTTATTATGCCACCTCTTGTCATTGCGACAAAATCGCAGGACGTCCTTGCACTTTCATGCAAAAACCCATTGATCTTGCCTTAACTTTTTCTTTTGTATTATGGCCTCTTCAGGAATGTTGCGACAATATGACAAGTCTAAATATTCTTGTGAAAATAAAGCCCGATGACATTGTCGTCTTGCGACGAAATCGCAGGATGTCTTCGCACTTTCATGCGAAAACCCATTGATCTCGTCTTATCTTTTTCTTTTGTATTATTGCCTCTTCAGGATTGTTGCACAAATATGAAAAGCCTTAATACCCTTGCGAATAAAAAGCCTCATGACATTTGCGTCTTAAGACACTTATCAGCTCCCTAATGGAGGGTGCCGCCCTTATCTTTCTCCTGGTTGCCCCTTCAAGGAGGCGTACTTCTACCATACAAGGTTAGCTCCTCCCATCCAGTCTTAACAACAACCAGTTTCTTTCGCAGCCTCTTATCCCTTTTACCTATATGGCTTATGGTTACGAGACTGCACCCTAATTGGGGTTTTCTTCAGGCCGAGTGCAGTATAAGCCAAGACTTGTAAAGAATGGCAAAGTACGCTTCAAACGTCCCTGGCACTCTTGACTCAACCGTGTACCTCGGTGCCTTGATCAGATCTGCACTCCTTGGGAGAGTCCTTATTACCTTAGTCGCCCAACCTAAGTCATATGCTTAAACTGAGAATCCAAGGTGCCTCTCCCGGATGGGCTTTATTGACCCCAAATTTTGGCTCAGGTTCCGGTGGCGGTGTAGCCTTTCCCTGAGCCATGCAATAGGTACCCCCTTATATGACGTACTTTAGGTCTTACATTTTCCTCTTGCGAAATTGCATTCGCGAACTAGGGTGTACGCCATAAAGGTTTGCCCCTTTCTCTTTTGTCATTTTTCTCTGTTTGTCTTCTGTAAAATTCATTATCTCTGCGAGAATCTCGCAAATCATCATATTGTATTTGAATTTCGCAATCTCAATTTTGCCATTCAATCAAATGTATTTTTGAGAATTTTACTTATTGCGAGATTGTCGCAACAACTTAATCATTCATACATTTCTTGTTTTTATTACCTTTGCCATCCTCTGCTTCTTTATTATTTTCTGCTACTGCTTCCTTGGTAGTGGTATGTTCATCATTTTCTATTCTGAGCTAGCATTAGTTTCGCAACACCTCTTATTCTTTTCTTTCGATTGCTTTGCATCCACCATCAACCTCTCACTTCTCTGTGTATCATCGATTTTGTGCCGCCAATTTTCCTTCTTGTTTTCTCTTCCTTCGCAAGATTCTATCTCTATTTCGTAACACCTCTTTCCTTCAACCCAATCTCCCTTTATGATTCCTACACCACTGGGGTGAGGGAATTTGATGCACTGGTGGAAAGTTGAAGCTACACCTAGAATCCCATGTAGCCAAGGTCGACCAATTAACGCATTGTAGGGTGATTCTACATAAACGACACATAATAAGATTTCGGAAGATATTCCCTTCAATGGAATTCTCATAGTAACCTCCCCTTTAGGATTGTTAGCAGTACCATTAAAACCATATATCTTATATGTTGATGGTATAAGATCATCATCTCTTCCTCCCATAGTTTTATAAGTATGATAAAATAAGATGTTCACAGAGCTTCCAGTATAGAATTCTATTAATTGCCCATGAATCTTCAGCTTCATCATCCTCCTCTTCTTTCGGTTTTGGATTAATTTCTGATTTTACTACCAATGGATTGTCATGCACCTCTTCTCCTTCGGGAATTTCTTCTGCGGTAAAAGAAATAATCTGTTTCTGCCATTCCTCTAGTGGCTAGATTTTCGAGATACTCATAATTTCTCTTCCATCGTTATCTCTTGCGAACACTCTACTCAAAACATTGTCATGAAAATCTTCAATTGTCTTATATGAATGTACGATAGAGTGACATAATAGATTTTTTTCTATTGCACCAACTTCAATGAAGAATGTTTCCTTCTTTTTCATTGTGTTCACTTTGTGATGCTCTGGTGGTGGTGGCAGTGGTTGAGATTGTGGGTGTCCTACCAAAAAGTGGTTTAGTTTTCCTTGATCTATCATTCTCAAAATAATTCTTTTTACATTTCTGCAATCATTTGTTGTATGTCCATGAAAATGATGATAAGAACAAAACTCATGGCTTCTGTGGTTTGGAGGTGGTTCCGTTCCCATGTTCCATGGTGTTGGTATATTCTCCATCAAAATTATAGCTTCCCATATTTTCTCCACACTTGCATTTAGAGGTGGCATCTTGATTTCTTCCCATACTACCTTGTGACCTCCTTGTCCTCTATTATAGTTTTGTCTGTGACCTCCATAAGTTTCTTGTGGTTGATCGAGTCTTTGAATCTTGTTATTTCCACCACGATTGTAGAAATTTCTTTCTCTTTCATACTCCTCTTGATCTCGGCTTCCCATAGCCACTAGTTTCTGTTGACTGTTACCCGTCACCTTCTCTTGTTGTACTTGCGAAGTATTCACTACTGTATTTATTAGCTTGGGTAATAAGCTTGCATTCGTTGTTTATGAGTTGGTGTTCACAACTGGATATGATTCCATTTCATTTTGCCTTTCCTCTAGAGCAATGTATTCTTCTTGAAGTTCTCGCAATTCAGTCATTGTGATCGTATTCTTGACTCTGAAAATTTGGACATACAATAGGTTTGTTGCAAACATAGCATTCATAAATGATAATATAAGATATCTCTCATCTACACGGCCAGCCATTTCGCTACACATAGTTCTCCATCTTTTAGTCAGATGCTTCAAACTTTCGCCAATCCTCTGTTTTAATCCAAACACATCTTCTATACTAGGTCGCGAAGAATTATTACTTATATATGCCCCTAATAATGTAGTCTTCAAATGATTGAAGGATGTTATTATATTATTTGGTAGACCTTCAAACCATTTTAACACCTCTCTTGTTAAGATGGATGTGAAATATTTGCACAATACGACATCATGATTTTCCCATTGTAACATGCACCTCACATAGGCTTTAATGTGTTGAATTGCACAAGTTGTTCCATCAAAAATGCTGGTTAATGCGGGAAAATTGCATTTCGGTGGTATTCCTCCTAATTGTACTTCCCTTGTAAATGGAATTTTCGCAGCTTCTTCTATTTCTTCATCCAATTGTCTTCTGCCTACTTCTCCTCTATTATTTAGCATTCCTCTCATTTCTTCTAATTCTTTCAAGATTTGTTTATTTACACCTGAATTTTGATCCATTGGTCTTTTTAATTTCGCCTCTCTTCTTCTGCGTTCATGTCTTTCTTCTCTTGCTAAATTTTGCATTTCTTCTTCATTATCCTCATCTCGTCTTCTTCTGCGATTCTCTTCCTCATCTCTATCTTGAATTCGCATATGATGATGCCTTTCATTTTCCCCTCCATGATTTTGTTCATTTCTTATCAATTCCATTCGCTGTCTTTCAGCCATCCTCTGTACTCTATCATACTCTTCATTGAGATTACCGTTATTCCGGTTTCGTGTACGCATTCTTTCTCGATTGTCGTGATTGTTCTGGCGAATCGTCTCCTGAAGCTCTTGCTCTTCTATTTCCGCTCTCAATCTTTCACGTTCGCAGATTAAACGTGCTTGTTCAGCATAATGTCTTTCAATTTCTTTTTCAATCGTCTGTTGATTTCTTTGAGTTTCTCTTTCATGTAAAATTCTTCTTCCTTCCTCTCGATTTCCTTCGCCATCTTGGTCATTTCTTCCCTGATGTTTTCCGTTCTCTTGATTTCCACCATTTTGCCCATCATCAAAAGTTTCATTTTGTGGAACGTAACGATCATCAGCTCTTTCTCTATTTTCGCGATATTCTTCATTAAGATTTGATATTTCTTCTTGAATATTGTTTCCAGCATTGATTGTGGGTGAGTTTCGCCTCATTTCTCTTCTAGTCGATCTTGAATATGATTTTGTAATACTTCTCGATCTTCTATTCTGTAGTCTTATATTCTATATCCTTAATTCGTGATTTTGCCTTGTTAGATTTGCACGTTCTTCTGCCTCAGCTCTTCTTTCTTCATGTATTCTTCGTCTCAACGTTTCTAATGCTCCAATTTCCTCATCTCCATGAATTATTCCTTCATCTTCTTCTTGATTTCTCTCTACCTGTCTATGGTTTCTGTTTTGTTGCTCTTCTTCTACTTTTTCTGCCGAATTTGATTTCCAAGTGTGTATACTCACCCTATCATAATTTGTATTCCTCCCTTGTACTAGTGTTTGTTGAATTGATGGTTGAATTTGATTTTCTCCATTATTTCTCATTCTAGTAGATTCTCCCATTTCACTTATTTCTCTCCCAGCAATTCTCTTGCTTCTTCTAACAGTAGTCGGTTGTTCAGATGTATTTCTTCTTCTAGCCATTTCTTCAATGTTAACAATATTGCAAGAAATTATGTAAAATTTTTAATCAATCACTTCAAATCTTCACAAATCTCAATATTAATCTTCAGCTTTTTCTAGAATAATCTTCAATCTTTCCCTTTTTCTAGCGCCATTATGTAGTTGCAGGAAATCATACACTACACCCCTCATATGATTTCATTATTACTCAACTCATTTTTAGATTTACACTCTTAATTTTATTGATCAATATTTAAAGATCTTACAAGAAAAGATAAAGGAATCAAGAATGACCTCTGCTCTAGACTTTCTCTCTCCTATTTACTTGTTTCTTACTCAAAAAGATCTCTCTCTATTCTTTACAACTTGAACGACTATTTATAGGGAAATACATACTGGATGACAGCTAATCTGTCCTTTATTTTCGGGTATGGTCTGCGACATTCTCGCAACCTTACAAGTGTTACTTTCGTAAGCTCTCTAATTTTCACAGGACTATCACATCTTTCTCGTGATCCTAGCTGACGTCGTTTATCGTATCATTTCTGAAATTGTTCTGCGACGCTGTTGTGTCGTGTTGTTGATAATTTTGCTGAGACATTATCGTTGCGAGATTCTGATCCTACAGAATCGAGGCTAGGGAGGTACAGGTACTCGGTATCGGCAAGAACCGAACCGTGCCGTGTGCACCCTTACTCTTGCCACTTTTTGTAACCATTTGGCGAACTCTTCACGATGTTTTTGATCTAGCTGTCTATCATTCATACCAAGATATTTTTCCTTCAAAAAATCCCAGTGTCGGCTGGACGGTGCAATGATTAATGTTATTATCTTTACGAAAATCCGGACAGAATCAAAAACTAAACAAAAAATGAGGTTATTTGGTTAGATCTAGTTATACTTACTCAATGTAAGGTTCAACTTGGTTCAACTTCAGGAGAATTCCGCAACACATAGAAATGCGCTTTATCAAACAGCTCCTTATCAACACGAGGTAACTTAGGCTTTGAGATTGGTTTTCCCCTGAAAGAATAAGAATCTTCGCCAGTGCCAGATGTGTTGAATCTGTCTGGTGGAATTCCGATTGTATCATTCATGCTTTGTTGGTGCTCGTGGATAACCTCAACTGTCTCTTCCGCAAGGTTCCCTTCAGCAATGCTTCCTCCAGGTCTGTTCCTGTTTCGCACATGCCCTTTAATGACCTTCATGCACCTTTCAAACGGATACATCCATCGAAAGAATACAAGACCACACATTTGCACTTCCCTGGTAAGACGCACAGTTAAATGAACCATGATGTCGAAAAAGGATGGAGGAAAGTATTTCTCGAGCAAGCACAACGTCACAACGAGTTCGGACTGCAATTTTTCTAGCTCTGCCACCTTGATTTCTTTGCTAGATATTTCCCTGAAAAAGAAACAAAACATGATAATAGCATATCTTGTTGGCTGCGGCATAATTGAATTTAATCGCAATGGGGAAAAAATGCTGCATTAGCATGTGATAATCATGCGATTTCAGTCCGATAAGCTTTCGATCTTTTCGATTCACCAGGGTTGAAAAGTTTGAACAATATCCTTGTGGAACTTTTATCTCGGATAATGTTGCACATATTTTGTCCTTTTCCTCCGGGCTCAATGAGTGACATGCTGCCTTTAGTGTATATCCCCCTTTGCCATTTTCCCGAGGTTGCAACTTGTCTCTAATACCCATCTCCTTCAGGTCCATTCGAGCAGCAAGGTGGTATTTCGACTTAAATTCATTGTTCAACAATGTTCCAACGATACTCTCGCATACATTCTTTTCGACGTGCATGAAATTTGTGCAATGGTGGACAACATGATACCGCCAGTAGGGGAGGAGCCGGAACCATATATTGAATTTTTTCCAGTAGGGACTTTTGGTATCCTTGTCCTTCCCCTTGTCCTTCCCCTTCCCCTTTTTTGGGTCGATGGTCTTTTCGATTCTCTTCATCTTTCCACCTCTTCCGGGTTATCCTGCACGAGTTCCACCACAATGTTCTTTCGTCCCTTTCCCTATTTATTATTTATAGACTTCACCTCATTGTATATTTTTGACGGGGTCATAAGTTCCGGATCCTTTTGATGTTCTTCTTTTCCGTTGAACCCCATCTGACTTCAGAATGGATGACCGTATGGTAGGTATCTTCTATGCCCGGTATAAGCCTCTTTTTTACAATGTTTTAGCCTGACATAGTGTAGATGGTGGATTTTCGACAAAGGCTAAAATTGTAAACTCATAATTATACGAAGCTCTGATTCAGCAATATGACGTGAGTATCGAGACATGGCTCTCTCATCGAATTCTCAACGGAGAGTACTTTCTCTCAGAGTACATGTAGATATGTAGTCTCAAGACCGGACAACGGCATATCTCAGGAATACTGAATACTTTCAGTGATTATTTCTATATAGCATCACGTGATGGATGGCACCTAGACAGCTTTCTCTGCTAGTATAGAGCGATAACGTCTTCAGGAACAAACAACGAGTTTACCCTGACTATATAAAGGATATGACTTACCGACAAGCTCATATCGGGATGATTAATGTTCCTAGACAGCTTGCTCTGCTAGTATAGAGCCACAAAGTTAATTATTCCTACTTGCTCCTATTCCATGGTCGAATCCGCGACTGGTCCCCTACAAATGGCAATAACAATTGTTCTGATTCTATGATCGAATCCACGACTTGATCTCATAGAATAGCAATAACTATATTATCTCATTACTCCGATTTCATGATTGAATCCACAACTGGTCTCATAAATGGTAATAGATAAATCTTAATTACTCCGATTCTATGGTCGAATCTACGATCCCATGGAATGGTAATGCTCACTTTATTATTCTGAATGCGTATTCGAATCCTCAGCTGATCCTATGAATTAATAATAAACATTTTATTACTCAGTTTTGTGAATTATTCTCCACAGGATTCCACAATTAGTAATAAATAATCAACAACCGGGCGTCTGAGCTACCTCTAAGTAAGCCCCGATTCAAATGGTGAAGGTGTGTTCAACGATGATACACTAACAGTCACCGCACGAACGAGTATTTCAAAAATACAACGAAACGATGAACCTATGCAAAATAGAGAAGAAAATAATAAATAATTAAAAATATTGACCAGGGTGCTGGGAGCTCGGACACACGACCGACCGACCATGTCGTGGTCAATCCCACGCTAGTTTTATGTTTTTAATGCATTTTTATTATTTTTCATGATTTGATGAAAATTCTCTCATTTTATCAAATTTCCTTCATCTCGAGGAAACTCCTCGGTTTAATGGTACTTCCATAAATCCATAAAAAATAATATAAAATTAAGGAAAGGAGTGTGGGGCGTGACCGTTAGCCAACTGGCCATGCCTTGGTCCCAATCGGCCCCACACCCACGGCTCCTTATTATTTTATTATTATTATTATTTCTCTAATTTCATGAAAAAACTCCTTGATTTCATGGTATTTTGCACAAATCATCAAATAATAATAAAATAAAATAAATTATGAAAACTTGTGGGACCGGGCCTTGGCCGGACGGCCATGCCCTAGATGGTCTCACATGCCCCTTTGTTTTATTATTTTATTATTATTAGTTTTCCTTGAATTCATCAAATTCCTTGATTTTATGGTATTTCTCTCAAATTAGGAAAAATTGCCTCAAATCATCAAAATACTTAAAAATATTAAAAAATAAATAGGGAAACTCGTGGGACCGGGCCCTAGCCGGCCGGCCATGTAAGCCAACATTTAATCATTCTTCCACCAACAAATCGTCAACTCTTCATGAGTTCTTCGTATTTGCTCACACGAGCATATGGACACTACATGGTTGACCCACGGTCCCATGTAATCGCTCCCTCCTTCGTCCCATGGTTGAAATTCTGACGAACCATGAATTGATCATCAATTGATCAAATTAGGGTTTCTGAATCCAAGGATCATCATTCCAGATTCTAACCTTAAGAATTTTATGACGACCTCATGGTCATTAATTTTATTAATTATTCTCGGTTCAACGACCAGTATTCCAATTAATATGTTTGGTACGCTACCAATAATCCATCAGACGAGCAACACATGCTCAGACGACCAAATATTCAACAATTCATCACATGAGCAACACTTGCTTAGATGATGAATATTTGTTCAAACCAAGGAATATTGGTTCAACAATCAATAGTCAACTATCCATCGAATGAGCAATACTTGCTCACATCATCGTAAGAACTATACCTCTGTCTCATGACATGTTCAATTCACGAGTTTCAGAACATCATGTTCAACTCAACGACTACATGGACTCATCGTCCCATCAAACCACGAGATGTCAATCATGTCACTTGGGGGATATCACTTAGGGTTTTGGTCTGGCGGTCTACGGCACGTGTGTTCAAACACACGATGGAATGTGAGCAAGTCGTGCAATAAGTTGAAGGAATTCACGAGGTAGTGGGTGGAAAATCGACCAAGTCTCCACACGTTAAGCAAATGGTTTCAAACACGATCTCCACTTCCCCACTCCTTGATTCCATCAACTTTCACACTTCATGGAATCATGGTGTCTACAATTCCATCAATATAAATTAGTCTCTGAATCATGATTGAAGCATCAACAATATCATCAATCTCACGTCTCATCGACTACACGAGATCATCAACTCATCAATTGAGCAACTACTCTCAATTGAGAAATTTCAATCACTCAGAACTTATCGTATTCGGAATCCACACACCCACAATCTTTGATTACCATTGATTCCACACATTTCTAAGCTTTCCTCCTACAGATCAACCCATCCTCTCTTGTGACCGAATTTACTCTGGAACGGTCATTGTCTTGATTTAGGCCGGAGTACTACAGATTGATCTCTCGAATCTAAAGCACCCCCTTTGCGGCGGTGCATCTGTGTGAGGTTTAACATTTCGCTCGGTTTGAGGAATCTCCTCCGTACGGTCGTCTCCTCAATTCTTTATAAACCAGCAAATCGTTTTTCTCCATCTACAGATTGGCGACCACAGTGGGAGATTAATCTCTCGGTTGCAATCTAACAATCTCACAAGATGGTTGGTCTTAGGACTAATTCAATTAATTCAGATCAGAATATTTCAAATGGCAACATTCCTCATGTTACACCTGGCGGCATAGAAGGAAGAGGGATCCCGACTTTGGCAGAGTTGGCTCAAATCCTAGAGATCCATACCAGGAACATGGACCTGATGAAGGAGACGATAAACCACATCCTCGACTTTCTCATCAAATTAACATCCGAGTTAGGCGGTACCTCCGCTCCAGAAGTCTCAACACCGGGGACTGAAGCGTCATCTGACCCTCGAATCAACAGCTTCACCACATACGAGAATCCGGTGGAACAAGAGGTCACACATTTGATCGAAAATCTATGTGAACTCCTGCAATTCTCCAGGGATCAGCGCACAGACACATTTTCAGCACTCAACCAGATATCATCCAGCGTGCAAATAACGCCACCAACACCATCAGTTGAAGAAGTCTCCCTAGTGCCTGGGCATTCGATCGACAACATCTCTTTTGGAGAATAAGATCGCATGACGGATGAAGGACACAACCGAGCATTGTATGTCACTGGTTTCATCAAAGGCACCGAATTTAGAAGAGCTCTTGTTGACACTGGTGCTTCTACCAACATTGTCACCATGAAGACTCTCAGGATGGCCAGGTTCCCACAAGGTAAAATCGTTCGCTATCCCATCCTAATGACATGATTTGAAGGAAGTCAAAGCCATACATATGGATATGCATACATAGATTTGAGGGTGGGGCCGATTCGATCGAAAATGAAGTTTCATGTGATCGAGCAAGAACCTGACTACCATATAATACTGGGACGCCCATGGCTCCATGATAACAAGGTGGTTCCTTCAACATACCATCAATGCATGAAGGCCCTGCTCGACAACAAGATCGTTCGCATTCCGGCTTCATCATCTCCTTATGCTCCCGTATATGATACTGAGTTCCTTGAATCTCAAAAAGGCATCCCGGAACCTCCAAGCAGGATTCAAAGTACTCCACTTCCAAGCTAGAAGACTATCGAGAAGGATGATAACGATCCGTCATCCTCAGCTGCTAAAATGATCAAGTCACCTACTACACCGACTAAACGCCATAATGATCAAGTCTCAACTCCAGGGACAAACTTCACGACCGATCGAGACGTAGAAGGGAGAGTCATTTATCGACGGAAAGATTAGCAATTAATCGGGGAGAACGATGAAAAGTCTCCCCACCATGAAGAATCGTGTCAGAGTGAGCAATCACTTGAAGAAGTCCAAGATGCCCCACGACATACAGGACGACACTGACTCTACCACTGACGATCTTGAAACAATCAACATTGGGACTGAAGACGATCCAAGGCCAATCCTGATCAGTTCAGCGCTATCACCAGAGGAGCGGACCGAGCTGGTAAAATTATTGAAAGAATATCAAGATGTCTTCGCCTGGACGTACGAAGAAATGCCGGGTCTGGATGACAAACTCGTCACCCATCACCTGCACATCGTCCCTGGTTCCAAAGCTGTCAAACAACCGCCCAGACAATTTAGACACGAAGTCGAGGAGCAAATCAAGGTCGAAATCCAGAAACTGTTGGCAGCAGGGTTCATCAAACCTATTCTTCATCCAACGTGGCTAGCAAATGTGGTACCTGTTAAGAAGAAAAATGGTCAAATCAGATGTTGTGTCGACTTCAGGAACTTGAATAAATGTTGTCCAAAGGATGATTTTCCTCTACCCAACATTGACATGCTCGTCGATGCAACCAGTGGTCACGGTATGTTCTCATTCATGGACGGCTATAGTGGGTACAACCAGATCAAGATGTATGAACATGACGCCAACAAGACTGCGTTCCGTACTCCCATTGGGAATTTTCACTACACTGTGATGCCCTTTGGATTAAAGAATGCTGGTGCCACCTATCAACGAGCCATGACTGCCATATTCCACGACATGATGCACAAGCAAGTAGAAGACTATGTTGATGATGTGGTGGTAAAATCGAAGACTCGAGCATCTCATCTCGAAGTTCTAAGGCAGGTGTTTGAAAGGTGCAGAGAATACAAATTAAAAATGAATCCTTTAAAGTGCGCATTCGGAGTTTCTTCCGGAAAATTCTTAGGATTCCTGGTCACGGCTGAAGGGATCAAAGTCGACCCAGACAAGGCAAAAGCTATTACCACCATGCCTCCTCCACGTACCGTGAAGGAACTACAGAGCTTTATGGGCAAGGTAAATTATATTCGACGCTTCATTCCTGGATTAGCTCAACTCATTGCTTCGTTCACACCTCTGCTGAAGAAAGGAGCAAGCTTCACCTGGACAGCTGTTCAACAAGAAGCTTTCCATAAAATACAACAGATATTATTGTCACCGGCCGTCATGAGGTCTCCAGTGCAGGGACGACTCTGATTCTTTACACACCTCCAGTGACGTCGCCATCGGCGCACTCCTCGCTCAGGAAGACGACGGGCGTCGAACGACCGATTTACTACTTCAGCCGCACAATGAGAGATGCTCAACTCCGATATCCAAAGGCCGAAAGGGCATGCCTGGCATTGGTACATGCAATCCAGAAGTTCAGACATTACTTACTATCTAACAGGGTCGTACTCATCTCCAAAGCTGATCCCATAAAGTTCTTGCTATCAAAGCCAGCCTTGATAGGAGACCAGCGATGGCTACTCCAGATGTCAGAATTTGACATAGCTTGCACGCCACCTAAAGCCATCAAAGGTCAAGCGGTCGCAGACTTGCTCGCCGCTTTTCCAGGGGAAGACACAACAACACTACATGAAGAAGTGCCCGGCGAATTCCCAGACATCTTGGTCATCAAGGAAGAAACATGGCTTCTATACTTTGATGGATCTGCCACCCCTAGTAGTGACACCGGAGGAGCGGGCATAGTGCTGGTGTCTCCATCTGGTGAAGTTTTCTCACATTCGTTCAAGTTGGATTTCCACTGCACCAACAACTCAGCGGAATATGAAGCCTTCCTATTAGGATTATCCTTGGCCAAGCAAGCAGGAGCAACACACCTCGAGATAAGGGGAGATTCAAAATTATTGGTCAACCAGATGAATGGAACGTATTCTCTCAAAGAATCACACTTGCTCCATTCAGAACCGAAGCTCAGCGACTGTTGACCTATTTTGCTGACGCAACGATCGTCCATACTGGACGGACTAACAATAGGCATGCTGATTGCCTAGAACTCTCGCCTCCAAGCTGCAATTCGAAGGAGCACAGAAAACGATCACTGTACAGAGGCGTACGTATCTTCAACTTGGCTCACTCAGATCGAAGACATTCCAGCGAACGATTGGCGAGCACCCATCATTCATGAATTGAGCAGCTCTATTTCAGAAGGCCAAGTCAGCCTCAAGGAATTGAAGAACTACTTCTTGCTTCATGGAGGGCTATACTATCGAAACCCTGATGGATCTCTATCACGATGTCTTGGGAGCGACGAAGCGGAAGAACAGCTCAAGCGCATACATGAGGAAGTCTGTGGGCAAACGTTAGTGGTAACACTTTACAGAAAGCTTCAAAGAATGGGGTACTACTGGCCATCCATGGAGACTCAGTCAAGAGCTTTACAAGGATCTTGTCCTGATTGCCAAACACCTCCTCATCACTTGGAGGTTTTGACGGTCCACCACACTGGGGACTGGAGGGAGCCTTACATCAAATACCTCCGGGACAACGAACTACCACTGGAAAAGAAGCAAGCAGTCAAACTCATTCAGAAAGCTAAGAGATTCGTCTATCTCGATGGGATCTTATACCGCAAAAGCTTTGGTGGAAATTTACTGAGGTGCTTAGCCGAACATGAAATCCCTACAATCCTGAAGGAAGTACATGATGGAGAACATCAAGGAAAGAGGAAACTATTTCTTCAAATTCATGAGAAATATTATTGGCCAACCATGGAAGATGATGCAGCCGCACACGTTCAGAGGTGTCACCAATGCCAAACCCATGGTAATCTCATCCACACTCCTTGTCTCCCGTTGAATTCTGTGAATAGTCCGTGGCCTTTCTACAGCTGGGGACTAGATATCATTGGGAAGATCAATCCAGCATCTTCAAAACAACATGAATACATCATCACTGCGACAGAGTACTTCACCAAGTGGGTCGAAGCTATTCCTCTTCGAAGCACCACTGGAGTTACGATTGCCGCCTTCATCAAAGAGCACATAATATGCAGATTCGGAGTTCCTAAGCATATCATCACAGATAACGGAACTCCTTTTGCCAATCAAGATGTTGAGAAGCTGCTCAATAAATATGGGATCAAACAAATCTTCTCCACGCCTTACTATCCACAAGGAAATGGTCAAGCAGAAAGTACCAACAAGACTTTGGTCAGGATTATCAGTCGGACGATTCATGACAATCCTCGATCATGGCATGAGCAATTACCCATGGCTCTATGGGCTTACAGAACTGCACCAAGGAGCTCGATCGGTACTTCGCCATATTCCCTTGTCTATGGAGCCGATGCCATACTTCCAGCAGAAAT